>NC_136751.1:30815294-30830294 GCF_936440315.1 Barbus barbus
AGAATAACCGTCCTCATAAACCACCTTCATATTGTAATACCTCTGTCATACCCATGTCATTATACACATTTGTGTCCTCATAAACCACATACACATGCACACACACACACACACACACACACACACACTCACACACACACACACACACACACACACACACACACACTCACACACACACACTCACACACACACACACACACACACACACTCACACACACACACACACATCTGGTCTTCATTTACTCACACAGTCTGGTGGTTGACAGTAAATGCTGCTTCATTTCATAACATGCATTTGAAATGCAACAGAGCAAATATTTCACCATATTTCTAATGATGAATATTTATAAACTGTTACCAGCTGGATTTACGATGACCTAAAAACAGCGTCACATTTCAATCTTCAGCCTCAGACACGCTTTGATTAGCATAATTAACGTCTGTCAGAGAGAACATCCTTAACAATGGAGTTAGACTGCATAATCTTCCTTGTGTTTGCCTTGTTTTCCAACTCAAATATCTAACATCCTACGTCAAGATGAAGATGCAAAGCCATAAAAGATAAGAAGTCTCGTTTTCTTTCAAATTAAAATGAAGCGAGCTTTTGCTTAAAACAAGAAATGTCAGAAACATATAGAAGCTTGTTTCCGCCATGGGATGAAAAAAAATGTAATTACAACTTTGTCACAATTATCTAAATTCTGAAATTTTTCTCAGAATTGCAAGAGAGTCGAAATGTATTTTTCATCCTGTGTGTGAAACAAGCTTCCAAAACTTATTTTCCCTTTAAATTAAGTTCAGATTTTTCTGACTCCATGCACAGACATATTTGTTCTTGATTTAGGCATAAACACACTTCATTTTGATTCATTTCTCAGAAAACAAATATTTATGTCCAATAAATGTGTCTTTTCATTTCGATTGTTTTGTACTGGAAAACAAAACAAAAATATGAGGAAGAACACCAGTGTGGCATAGATGGGAATTCGACACACAGTAAATGTGTAAAAATGATTTGTGACAGATTATGACCCACCCAAACTCTAAGTTGTGCTTGCATGTGTGGTATAAATTAAAAAGATCTGACGAGTCGTAGCAACATGATCAGCACAGATTCTGGTTCTGTCTTGTGTTTTTAGCTTTTTCCTTCACATGCCATGCCATTGGCAGCTACTCTACAAACTTTCAGACCATAAATGAGACACAAACCACAGTATTTCAGAATTTTGTCCGTCCACAACTGGGATATTGTGAAAGAGTTCTGACTCTCATACAGACTGAACACACAAGCGTCTCTAATTCACACATTGGAAAAGCAATAAAATCAGGTTTATATGATATATATCATGCATTGTACAAAGCTCAATGTCAGCATCTACTGTTCTTTCATTAAACCACTCTCACTGCAAAGAATTCTTGAGTGTTTTTCCTTTGCTTTCCAGTTAAAATATCTCAAAATGCTTTGAGAAAAGACAGACTCATGGACTGATTCAGGAATATAACTATATTTCATCTTACCACGCTGTCAGATTTAGGTTGTAACTGGTTCAAACAAGTGGAAAAAATCAGACAGAATATGAATACACTTTAATTAAGTCTCTATGCAGTGCTGATTCTCAAGTTGAAGTATCCTGTTTTTTTTTACTGGAAAACAAGGCAAAATGAAAAACAGAGATGTAAAAACTACGCTATGAACTTATGGAGCCACTAATGAGACAAAATAAGATTTTTGTTGTTCTATTTCTCCCAAATAAAAGTTGTGTTTTATTGCAAAAGTATTCTAAGTTTTTAGAGGGAGCACAAAAGTTATGAGAGTGAATGCAAAAGCATGGAAACATAATTTTTCCATCATTATGTGCCCATATAAACTGGTTTCCCACTATCATCAGTGTAATTCAGTACAAATGCATCAAAGCTGATACAATTCTCAGAAACGTCTCTTTAATGTGTCTGCGCCTGAGAACTCATGATGAAGGTCACATGACTCTCCTGTCTCTGATCATTAATGAACCCCTACTGTATTAGAACTGAGCTCTACAGAAGACATCATTAAACAGTGAAGCTTGAACTCTGAATGAGTTATGTTTAGAGATGTACCTGAGACAGAGACCTCTCTGACCTCCAGCTCTTGTACACGGATACTCCACAGTCAGGATCTTATTCTCTGGACAATCCTCACTGTCAGAGACAGACACACAAAATACTGGAGAAATACCTTGAAAGAATAGTTCACCCAAAAATAGACATTTGCTGGGAATCTCCAGTCCATCAGTTAACATCTGGAGAAGACTAAAGATTAAAGTTTAGCTCTGTTTTGTCTTGTAAACGCTGCTTGATCTGTGCAGATTTCTCTCCTGATTCAGACCAGAACACTTTTCACTGGAGGAAGCGTTATTATGGATTATTATTTGAGTTAAAAATGTCTTAATGCTGGATTAGTTTCAGCTTTTGTCTTCTCCAGATGTTAACTGATGGACTGGAGTGGTGTGGATTATTGTGATGTTTTTATCAGCTGTTTGGACTCTCATTCTGACGGCACCCATTCACTGCAGAGCATCCATTGCTGAGATACTGATGCAGAGACACATTTCTACAAACCTGATGAAGAAACACTCATCCTGATCTTGGGTTGTCTGAGGGTGAGTACATTTTCAGAAAAATGTTCATTTTTGGGTGAACTAATCCTTTAAGAATTATTAAATGCAAAAAGCTTAAACTGATATTTGTAGTGTTATGACCATGATACAGAGAATCTGGATCTCTTGTGAGACATTTAGAAAAGAGACACAAAAGCTGCTTTAGGCATTAGTGAAAGACTTTCACGGGTGTCAAGCGACTCAGTATTAAAACACCAAAGCATTTTTGCGAGTATTAATGTCTCTTGTAATAATGAAATAAAACTTGAACTTAGGAATCGAGTCATTTCGCTTTAATCAGCTTGGATCAGTAAAACATTAACACTTTACAATAAGCTTTCATCGTTGCTCAAGTTGCATCTTTTAACATTAAACAACTCACAACTGTATTTTTATTAACTAACATTAAAACCGCTTAATAAATGCTGCAAAGAAATATTGTGTTCATATTTATTTCATGTTAGTAGCAGTTTTTTTCATCTGCATACACACAAATCTTTACTTGTCACACACTTCAGAACAGGCCTATAAACACACATCTACACAACTGATGTTTCTGTTCTTCTGTTCTGTGTAATACTGTATTCACAACCACAGATGCTTACAGTAAAACCAGTTTGCTTTCAATCTTGCTTTTGTGTTTACCGTGAATTTTCCAACATCTCTCTGACAATTACTTTCAGTCTTGAACAGAAATGCACAGGAGCTCATGAAAGAACAGATTTGAATAATTGTGTGTATATCCAAAAATATAATGTTATGGCAAAGGTGTTTGCAATGTAAGAAAATGTTTGCTTTTGAGATGTGTGTTTGATATTTTGAATGCATGAGATGTGAGGCATTTTGCATTTTGTGTGCATTTCTTGGATTTGTGTGTAAAGTTTTGAAGGAAAAAAAAAGAGGAAAAGTTTTGAAAATGTGTAAGCACAGTTGAAAAAAGCTGCAATGCATGAACTAATGTTAAGGAGAAAGACTTTGTTGTTAGCAGTAAAACAGCAGCTGGTGTGAGATGAGAGACAGATGCACAAACACTCACTGAGACGCGTTCACGCCGCAGCTCCACAGAAACACGCACAGGACGCCCAGCGGCGCGCGCACGACGCGCAGCATTTCACTCCGGATTCACACAGGAGCGCAAAACTGAATCGAACTCAAAAATGTCAAATTCAGTCCATCATCTCACACGTTCAGTCCAGCGAACTGCGCAGCGATCCTTCACTGATCACACACACACACACACACACACACACACCACAGATGAAGCTCCTCCTCTTCCTCACACCTTCACACGGGCTGCTTCATTAATAATTCAGTAGCTCATAAACAGCTATAAAAGATATGAAGTTTCATAGTAATTTAAGTACACGGCTTTTTTCTTTCACAGTCGCTTTTAAGGTTCTCAAGAATCACGAACAACACTTTTACAGTAAAACCTGTTAAAATTGCACCAGTCAATATCACTTCTTCAACTAACTTTGAAAAGAGCATTCAAAGATGAGAATTTATAGCATATGAAGAGATCTTAACTACAGCAGAAACTAGTATGTGTCTCAGTGTTTTTGTCTTGTTTGTGTCAGTACACATACTGCATCTAAATATGCAAGATAATGAAGATATGAAGTTGTTTTCTGAGAAATTACAGATATCTGCTTGTTTTTCCTTTTTGTTTTTGTTTGAAGCATGTTTTTTAAAGACTAAATATCTTGTTATTTTGTATCTCAAGTAAATGTTTAGATATTTGTACTGAAAACAAAATCAAAATAAATTAAACTAATAAAAAAAAAAGAAAAAGGTTTTTGCATTGAGAAGCATTGAGAGCAATGATCAGGGAACAATGTATATATCTATATCAGAGCAATTTGAAAATGTCTAATATTTTCTAACATAATATTCTATAATCTCTGAATAATAACAGATGGAACCTGTCCTGATTCTCTGCTCTTGTGCTTTTTTCTTGATGAGTGTTGAGATCTGAACGCTGCGCTGCTGTTATGGTCATATTCATTTCTCATGCATTCCAGCTCTGTTTTGATTTCTTTAAAACCCATAGAAATAAGACTTTTCCAGATTGAACAGGTGCACAAAACACAAAGAAACCAGAAAAAAAATCATATAAAACCATTCAGATTTCTGAGTCTGTGCATTCATTCACAAGAGAAAAAACATTATATTTTGGTAATTGTTAAGTTGGTAATAATTAGAGTCAGCTCAGAACTGACTCTAATTATTTTCTGAAAGATATATCTAAATTAAGCAAGTTTTTGGTTAAAAACAAATGATTCACCTTCAGATATCAGTGTTTTGAACCTTAAAAAAACAACAAAAAAAACACATTACAGCTTGTTAGAATTGTTACAATTTCAATTTGAGTTTGTTTAATGTAAAATACTCAATACAATGTAAAACATTGTTAGTTTTAAATGATTTTAACACTATTTGCACATCTGCACTGAACACAGAAGATTCATCTAATCTTGTAATTCTTAAGTCTAAGTCTGGAGGGAGTTAAACACAAAATTCATTAAACACCTATAAAAACATTTACAGGGCCACAAATGTACTTCTGAGGAATTTACAGAGACGTTACTGGATATTTGTGTTAAAGTCACAGCGGGACAGAATGAACTCATCGGCATCAGTCTGTGATCTCCCAGAATCAACTGCATTCTAAAAGGAAATTAATTTGGTTTTATAGTAATAAACAACATTCTCTCCTCTAATGCATACATTTTCCCTATAACACTAAATACTAAATATTAATAATATGTGCTCCAGATCCTCAGATCATGTGTCTCGTTACTTTACTATCAGATGCATTATTCCCATACAGCAAAAATATATATTTTCTGGCCAAAATATATTTTAAATATATGTTTAATATATGTTGTAAACAGTGAAGCTCAATGAAATATATTTTTGAAATTGAACATTTACATTTATGCATTTAGCAGACGCTTTTATCCAAAGTGACTTACATTGCATTCAAGTTACAGTTTTTACATTTTATCAGCTCTTGCTTTCCCTGGGAATCGAACCCATGACCTTGGTGTTGCTAGCGCCACACACTACTATTTGAGCTACAGGAAAGCCTATATTAAAATATATTTAGTTTCAAGACACACACGACAGACACACACACACAAATTCCCACAGATGCACATAAGAGCACAAAGTTGCTTTTCTCCAAAGCACCCAAGCTGTAGATTTGATGATGTATTATATCCAGTGCTGAACACTAAATAAGACCGATGAACAGATCCCAGATCAGCGTTTGTGTTCAGTCACTTGCTCTGTTTGCCATCTATCATGAGCTGCTCCGGCTCTCAGCATGAGTTCACTGAGTTAATGGAAATGAAGGAATGCAGAAGGATATGAAACAAATTGGACCACAAGCTACAAATGAAGCCGCAGACTTTAACGAGCAGCGTTTATGAGCACAAACGGGTGAGAATCTGTTGAAATCATCTGTAAAGCGGCCAGATAAACATGAACAGATGCGGCTCTGAAAACTTTACAGGTTCAGCTTCACCTGTGAAATCATATAGACTTCAAACCTGCAAGAAAACTACTTCTGAGTCCAAATACTCAGTATCTATGATGCAGGTGGACACTTAAAAAATAAAAATGGAATATCAGGAATAATAACATCATGACAATGGAAAACAAGCTGAATCATATGCTGTATCGTCATGAATCAGTAGGAGGCGCTATAGTATCTACATTCAGTCAGTTTAGTTCATTTGTGAATGTGAACACACACATCTTTACACACACAGTCTGGTGCACTGCAGGATCTATCAGTCTTCTGTAGCCGAGCACAGGTGGATTGTGTGTTTATGCCTCAAAAACAGGAAGTGAAAGCAGTGATGTGATCTATATGACCATAATCATGCTGATGCTTATTCACAATCATTACTGAACTCAGAGGTTATTTATTTATTTATTTTTGGGCAAAGGTGAAAGATTGACTAATAATCAAGAGAGTTGGACAAAGAATTTTATTCACTAAAAAAAGAAAAAGAAAATGAATGAATTTAATAACAGTGAAAGGACATTCAGTGTCGTTCTCACACAAACTGGTACTTTAATAATATTTTCAGGTCATCAGTGTTTTATGAGTTAATCCATGATCCATCAGCTCTGGATGAAAGAGGACAAACACTGTCAAATACTCAACTGTGCTTCATAAAACATCTGCACATAATGAGATGAACTGCCTGGTTTACTCTACTAATCAGATAAGCGATGGAAAACCTGCTAAGACTCTCCAGAACAACAAACGGATTTTCTTTAGCAGATATTTGTTTTTAGGTTAATTATTTTATTTGACTCTATTATTATTATTATTATTACTATTATTATTCCTTAAAGTGGCTAAATATTCTACTTTAATTAATAATGTAATTTTTGTGATTAAGTGTCTCACACTGAATTTTATCCTATATTGTTTTGTTTTCTGGCAAATAAAAATAATACAAAAAAAAAAAAAAAAAAAAAAAAAAATCAAACAACAACCATCTAAAAAAAATAAGTAAACAAAAACAAAAATAATTACATTAAGTTAAAAATAACAAAAATAATAGGCATACATGCACACGACTTGAAGACATGAAACATACTGGATTATTATTATTATTATAAATTATTATTATTATTATTATTATGGATGTGGCTGACATTTTAAGGCGCAGGAAAAAGTATGTGAACCCTTGGAAGCACAAACACCAAGTTCAAATCTAATGATCAATTGATGCAGAAATCCATGTAAATCTAAACGGCCTGCATGTTTTCTTGCTACAGTCACTTGTAAACAGATCACACACGAATGATGTGAATAAACAGCAGCTGTGACCCGACTTCATACCTGTGTTTGCTCCTCCCTTCATCTGCCAATCACGTCTCCTCTGATCCAATGAGCTTTGATCAGGCCTGCCGAGACTCCGCCCCCACAGACTGTCTGATGATTGACAGATCAGAGGGCTGGATGTGAGAGGTAAGGTGAGCTCATTTATGTCATTTAGTTAGTTTAGTAATAAGGTAACACTTTATTTTTAAGGTGTCCATAATACAGAGTAATTACCTAGTTAAGTCCTTAGTAGTAGCCGTTGTACTTACATGAAACTAAATGTACTTATCATGTAAGTAAGTTATGGAACAGCCTGTAATTACAGTTAGTAATGATGTAGATGTAATAGACAGCTACTGTTACACACATGTATCAGACCGAGTCTGTTACACAGATACTTATGTAACAAAAAGATTGTTACATGTGTTGCAGACTTTATACAACGAAATTATAAAATGTAAGTACACAGATATAATCTACTTAAAATAAAGAACAGCCTTGATGCTGAACTGAATACCAGGATCGGTCGTGCCTCAACAACCTTTGGGCGACTTCAGTCTCGTGTCTGGAACAACAGCCACCTTTCTCTCAAAGTAAAGGTGCGGATATATGAATCCTGTGTGCTCTCCGTTCTGCTATATGGAAGCGAAACGTGTCCTACATACCGGCGGGTGGAGCACAAGCTTAATGCTTTTCTCTTCCGTTGTCTACGACAGATCCTTGGCCTATCACACCACCGTGCTGAAGCTCATTAACAGCAGTGACATGTACACCGCCATCCGGAGGAGACGTCTTAGATGGATCGGCCATGTGCGCCGTATGCCGGATGAACGTATCCCAAAGTCCATCTTCCGTGGGGAGTTAGCAGTTGGACACCGCCCTCGTGGCCGACCCAAGCTCCGCTTTAAGGATGTTGTCAAGCGGCGGCGGGACATGCATCAATGAGAGGTGGTGTACAGATGTAACTGTGTTAAAGAAGATGTGCGGTTTAGATCTGGAAACGCTTTTCATCAACTGTGAACCTTTCTATTCTCCGCGGGAGTTCTGCTCGTTCATTCTCGTGAGTTTCTACATTCCACCGCAAGCGCACGTGAGCACAGCTCTACAGAAACTCACTGATCTGATCACAGACACAGAACAACAACACCCGGACTCCGTTTAATCATTCTCAGGGACCTTAATAAAGCAAATCTCTCTCGCGAACTACGAAAATACAGACAGCATGTTACATGTTAAAGGACGCATATCACTCTGTTCCACGAGCAGCTTTCCACGTGTGCCAGGTCTTCAAAAAGAACAAGAGAAGGAAGGCACCAGGCCCAGATGGTGGGACACCAGCCGGTCTGAAATCCTGTGCTGATCAGCTGGCCCCCATCTTCACACAGATCTTCAACAGATCACTGGAGCTGTGTGATCCCCTCATGCTTCAAACGCTCCACCATCATCCCCGTCCCAAAGAAACCCAAGATTACAAGCCTTAACGACTACAGACCTGTGGCACTAACATCTGTGTCATCATGAAGTCATTTGAAAAACTGGTTTTGGCTCATCTGAAGGACATCACCGGACCCCCTGCAGTTTGCCTACAGAGCAAACAGGTCTGTGGACGATGCAGTCAACATGGGATCGGAGCAATATCATCAATAACATTCTTAACTTTTGAGTTAAACGACTCCAGGAGAAGATCAACAGAGTCTGCAGAAATGCTTGGTGTTAAAGATATAGTCTCCATAAATAGCACACTAGTGTTTTCGTTAATGCATCTCTTTCTGATAGAGACAGATCTAGATTCAGTGGTGACTGAGATCAATATATCAAAGAAAATACAGAAGTGATCAGATGGTGCTACATCCTTAATTACAATGGATGAGATGTGTAGACCTCTACTGATGAGTAAATCTAGAGTGTGTCCATGATTGTGTGTTGGTCCGTGCACATGCTGACTTAAGTGTTTAAAACAAAAGTGTTTAAAACAGTTATCATTTTTTTGGAGTTTTGATATCTGCATTATCCATGTGAATATTAAAATCCCCTGCAATACCAAAACAGTCACACTCTGAGGAAATGGGGAAGTTGTGGCCTAATGGTTAGAGAGTCGTACTCGTAATCTAAAGGTTGTGGGTTCGAGTCTCGGGCCGGCAGGGATTGTAGGTGGGGGGAGTGAATGTCCAGCGCTCTCTCCACCCTCAATACCACGACTGAGGTGCCCTTGAGCAAGACACCGAACCCCCAACTGCTCCCCGGGCGCTGCAGCATAAAATGGCTGCCCACTGCTCCGGGTGTGTGTTCACGGTGTGTGTGTGTTCACTGCTGTGTGTGTGCACTTTGGATGGGTTAAATGCAGAGCACGAATTCCGAGTATGGGTCACCATACTTGGCTGAATGTCACTTCACTTCACACTTCACTTCAAATCCTTGATAACAGTTCAGTGATCTCTTCAACAAAGGCTGGAGAATATTTTGGAGGCCTGTAAATAATGATAAACAGTGCGTGGAGCTCCTTTCATTACAACACTTAGGTATTCAAAAGATGAATACTGACCAAATGACACTTGTTGCACTGATAAACATCTTTAAACTGAGCAGCTACACCTCCACCTCTCCTAACAGTCCTGCAGACACTTATACAAGTAAAGTTAGGAGGCTGTTTCATGAAGGACTGTTGCACTGCAGCTGTCTTCTAACCATGTTTCATTTAGAAACATAAAATCCAGGTTGTTTGTGGTTATTAAATCATTGATCAGAAATTATTCATTTTTTAGTGAGCGAATGTTTCAAAATGCTATCTTGATGGAATTACATTTTGTCTCTGCAGCAATATTAGACTGATGCATTACAGGCCGCAGGTTAGATGGGTCAGCCGTACGGCTTGAGAAGCCCTTAGACTTTCTGTCACGTGATAAAACAGAAATAGAGGAGGCTACAGGCGCACTGGGTTCCTGCTTGTTCTGTAAACATTTGTGGAAGTTGCTGCTATCATAGCGGGGACCCGACACGCATCACCGAGAGCTGTTATCAGTTGTGTTTGGGCCCTGGCGTTGTGGAGAGAGCTCTCGCAGGAGGTGGAGGGAGAGCTAGGCCTGCAGTCTTTGGTGGTTGTGGGGCCCACCGTTTTTTAGTTGATATCTGGGGACTTGCAGCGAAAGAGTGGGAGAGTTTAGTCCCAGCATACACCAGTTCCTCCATTTTCTGTGAGAAGCTTAGAAGTGGAGATGCTGGAGAGAGGGAAAGTGTGTCTGGTGAGCAGGGCTCTGGCTCTGGTGTTTCCGCTGGCTGTGAGATGTCGTTCTGGCTTCCCTGGCTGTTTTCCAGAAAGTCGTCCTTGGGTGCTGAGTCTTGGAGCTGTTGTAGTACGTCACAGTCTGCATGTGATGAGCTCTGTGGGCAGGGCTCAGCTGGGATGTCCATGAGCAGTGCTTGTTGTGGCTGCGTGGTGTTATCAGTATCCTTGTGGGATGTGTCAACCACATGATGACTCAAGCTGATATGAAGTCCTGTAGTCACTCATATTCTGTCCAGGTGTGTGTGTGCCATTCAGGCCGAGTGGATTAGCACACACCACTGAAGGATGACGGAGGGAGAAATAGATATTGTCCTTTAGCACTCTTGCACCGAGTCTGTTTGGGTGGAGGCCATCCAGTTTAAACAGTTGTCTGTGGCCCCAGAAAAGATTGAAGTTGTCGATGAAGTTGACTCCTTTTATACTGCAGGTTCTTTGTAGCCATGTATTCAGCCCAAGCAACCGTGAGAACATGTTAGTTCCCCTTGCTGGGAGTGCTCCACTGATGAACGACTGAACTTCAAGACTTTGAAGAGTTTCAAAGAGTTCACTGAAATCCTTCTTAAGGAGTTCTGACTGCTCCTTCCGAATATCATTCTTCCCCACATGGATGATGACTCGATTTGCAGTCTTGTGCTTCATCAGAATGTTCCGAAGTTCTTTGTTCACATCAGAGACATTTGCTTGAGGAAAGCAGTATGTAGTTGTAGTCCTGCTGCTGATGTTTCTGATAATAGCATCACCCACTATCAGAGTCCTGGGCTCGGCTGTGCTCTGAGCTGAAAGCCACTGTCTGCTCGACCTTGAGCGCCTGTTAGTAGCGATGTTAGCTGCTGGCTGATTCGATCCGTGTTTAGGCACATTTGCGGATTCCTCACCCACATTCATTAATGCTTCAAATCTGTTCTCAAGCTGTATATGGGGTGGTAGATTACCAGTGTTTACAAGTCTTGTCATAGCTGTATCTGGGGTAGAGGATGCTACGGCAGCAATACGAGATACTCGTGATCTGATGTCTCGAGTGCCTTTGGGTCTCGCTCCCTGTTTCTGCCATCGATTAGTCTGTCGATCAGTTTCGGCTTTTTTTTTTCTACACTTTGCATACACTGTTGAGATTCACTAGATTCACAGGACTCCCCGGCTGCATGCTGAGGGGGTCCGTGATGACCGTCTGCTGTGTGTTCCGCCTGTTTTGGAAGTCCAGCAAGTAACTTTGTTTCAAGAACAACAATCCTTTGTAGAAGTCTGTGGCAGTTCATGCAGCAAGTGGATTCCACGAGAGGCATTTTCTCTCGTCTGTTTGAATGTAGACAGCTGTATTTTTCCATCTCTGGAATGTAAACTGCTGGCAGTGGGAGGCAAAGAGTCTTCTTTTTCCAAAAACAGTGTTGTTTGAGCACTGTGCTGATCTGCTGAAGTTAAAATCTTAGATCTGAGAAAAGTACAAAAATAGGGAGCAAAGCGAGAGCAATAAGCAATTAGCAGCTATTTTATTTTCAATATATATTAATGATTTGGGATGTGGGATAACCCCAGCTAAAATTAATTTCCACGCTGATGACACTGTTATTTATACAGTAGCACGTTCCTTGGACCAAGCTATATAGGAATCTTTTTAGGAATCTTTTTAATCTCAATGGGACTATCCTAGTCAAAATAAAAAAATAAAAGAAAAATATTACATCGGCTTCAAATGCAGCTTGTCCAATCAGATGTTACAGTATAAAATCTGTTTTATAATCCTGTTCAGACCCACAATCCTGCTGATGCTGTCATACTGTAAACAGAAGACAAGACTCGAAGCACATGTGTTACGTCTGTTTATTTATGCATGTATAAGGTTTATAGGCTAATACATGGATTTAAAGAATGCGCTTAATATAATAAGAAACCAGAGAGAACCACTCAGTCAGTCCATCAGAAGCTCATGCCACAGTGAGAGATGCTGCAGAACCAGCCGATCCGATTCAGACGAGTATTAGTGCGAGAGACAGCTGTGTGATATGATGTTATCAGACCTGCTGCTAATGCTGACCGTCGATCAAGTCGTCTCAGTCGATGAGGGTTATTGCACTGCTGTGATTAGCGGATCCCTGAACACTAGCCTACAGAGCAGGGCCTAAGATGCGCTTTAGTACGTGTGAACAATGACGAGTGGGTTTGTGAGTGATTTCTTGTTAAGCAACAGCTGGATTTTCTCATTCAGAGTCTCCATTGCCTTCGGATCCGGCAGCGCCGGTAATATTTGGTCACCGTATAAATAAATGAAACGCGTCTCCCTAAGTGGCAGGTGCACGTCTAATGAGCGGTTTGGATTATAGTGTGCATATATGAACCTCTAATCTCACACGGTCCATCTAAATGACATCAAGTCCAGCCGTGAGTTTGCAGAGAGCAGGCCGAGCTCCTGTGTTCAGACTCCTGCTCCACTGAGAGAGAGAGAGAGAGAGAGAGAGAGAGAGAGAGAGGGGGGCGTTCCCTCAGCAGAAGTGTCTATCAGTCCTCACGCAAAGGGCTTTAGCTCCGCCCGCCCAGATTTGCATGTCAAACATGCGCCAATCACCCGGTCACCATGGTGACGACCTGTCGCTGATCCTCATAGAGAGGAGTAGAAGAAGATGTAGGCGGCGGCCGAGCGTACGGAGGAGGCGGAGATCTCAGACACCTCGTGATCATCAAACTTGAACCAGCGCTGCTTGACAGGGTTCTTACAGTAAGCAGTGTAGTGACCGCCGTCCATCCCACCGTAATGATTCTGCAGACGAGACCAGACGTCACAGATCGTGTGTGTGTGAGTGAGTGTGTGTGTGTGTGTGTGTGTGTGTGGTCTCATACTCACAGACACAGCGTACAGGTTGTACTTCTTCAGGTTGTGTTTGGGTCCGATGACGTACTGTGAAAGGTCCAGATTATCCAGAGGGAAATCCACCAGCGTCTGCAGCTTCTCCCTCCACCGGCCGTCGTATTTAAACCTTACAAACACACACACACACACACACACCTTTCACAAGCTGCTTTACGAGATATCAGAGCTCTGCACTGGAGTGCTGCAGACGTCACTCACCGCTTCAAGTGTACGAGTAAAATGGGCGGAACCTTCCAGATCTGCATCTTCTTGATGGCGTCTCGGTGCGTCTTACAGTGGCGGCAGTAGAAGCGGTTGCTGTCGGTCAAACGCTCCTCTTTAGAGAAGAGCTTCAGACATTCCTGTACAAACACACAGCTCCGATTAAAGCCCTTCACACCACACTATCACCTCTTCATAATGGATCTAACTGTGACTCCACACTAGGGCTGTCAAATGAGTTGAAAATCTCAATTCAAATTTTATACTTAAATTTGTCAATATTCGAATTATATTCCAAATTAAAATGCATAATTTCGGTTAGTCGTCGTGACGTATTGTCAAGTATGGTGACCCATACTCGAAATTGGTGCTCTGCGTTTAACCCATCCAAGTGCACACACACAACAGTGAGTAGTGAACAAATGCGCACACACACACACACACACACACCGTGAACACACACCCGGAGCAGTGGGCAGCATTTATGCTGCGGCGCCCGGGGAGCAGTTGGGGGTTCGGTGTCTTGCTCAAGGGCACCTCAGTCGTGGTATTGAGGGTGGAGAGAGCGCTGGACATTCACTCCCCCCACCTACAATCCCTGCCGGCCGGGGACTCGAACCCACAACCTTTCGATTATGAGTCCAATTCTCTAACCATTAGGCCACGACTTCCCCGGTTAGGGGGGGAAAAAGCCTTCTCATATGTTCTCTCGCTCTCAGTTATGTTGCGTCATCTGGCTGTTTATTGCTGTAGATGCAATGATGAGACACATATACGCGACGCCCAGGAATATGCAGCTCATTTGCATTTAAAGTGATACAATCCAAAACAGCTCTTTTTTAGACACACCTCAAAAATGACATTTTCCAGCTGTTATAATAAATGATCTGTTGGGTATTTTGGGCTGAAACGTCACAGATACATTCTGGGGACAGCCAAGACCAACATTACATCTTGTAAAAACGGGCATAATAGGTGCCCTTTAAAAACGTTTCTATATGATTTCCATGTCAATAAATTAAACTCAATGTACTATTCAAATTGATTTGTGATGTCATATATGCTATTTTTGGCTTGTTTCTCCAAGTGCAGTGTAAAATGCACACATCGGACATGGGTCACTTTTAAAAGAAATGTAAGCACGACATCCAAAAAAATCGGACAGTCACAA
>NC_136751.1:30835294-30852794 GCF_936440315.1 Barbus barbus
ACAGAAGCAGTCATGAGTAACACAGGTATATCTGTAGCAATAGACAACAATACATTGTATGGGTCAAAATTATACATTTCTCTTTTATGCCAAAAATCATTAGGATATTAAGATCATGTTCCATGAAGATATTTAGTTAATTTCCTACTGTAAATATATCAAAACTTCATTTTTGATTAGTAATATGCATTGCTAAGAACTTCATTTGAACAACTTTAAAGGAGATTTTCTCAATATTTAGATTTTTTTGCTCCCTCAGATTCCAGATTTTCTAATAGTTGTATCTCAGACAAATATTGTCCTATCATAACAAACCATACATCAATGGAAAGATTATTTATTAAACTGATGTATAAATCTCAGTTTCAAAAAATTGAGCCTTACTACTGGTTTTGTGGTCCAGGGTCACATTAATTAATTATATATGGCTTAAAAACATTTGTTTTAAACATTATGCACTTTTTTCACAGATATTCATGTTATTTTATTGCTTTAAAGAACCGTGCATTAGTAATACTTTGCTCGATGCACCCTCTTGTGGCCTCAAGAGAGAAGCCAAAAGATTTTTTCCCTCCTAACTGAAATTATTCCTTTTAAATTTGAATAGTATTTGAATATTGAAGTACAAAATGTGACTTTAGTTTCCCAGCCACCCTGACAGCCCTGTAGCTGACCTGTGGAGTGTGTTGGGGCGAGGCGGCGGCGTCTGCTTTAGCGGGATGTGTGAGCGGCGCGGGCGGTTCTGGGGCCGGTTCTGGATCCACGGTTCTGCCGTTGAGCTGCGCTGCTGCAGGCTCCTCACACACACTCACGGGTTTGGGCTCCTCCAGCGACGGGTACGAGAAGTTCACTGAAATCACAGCATTCCCTGAGAGCAGGGCTCGCAACATTTCTAAATCCCCAGTATCCCTTCGGGCAGGTACTCTTCAGATTCTGGTAGCCCGAAAATTAATTTAACTAGCCTAAATAAAATAAAGACCATAAATGTCAATCAAAAACATTTCCATACACAAATATCAACGAATATCAAGGAAAGAGTTTTATTTGACTATTTACAAGGTATCTGCAGAACTCTTCAAAATCTATTTAAGGCAATTTGAGGCTTTTATTTAAGGCCTTAAACTCTTCAGTTTAGTCGTATCAAATTTAAGGACCCGTGGGAGCAATGCTCCTCTCATTTGTTTTCTTTCTGAGCAAAACTTCTCTATCGGTCAGACATCTCTGTCTCCTGAGCAAAAGCACTCTTTACACCAGACCTGTACAGCACACACACAACAAAGTGAGTAACTTTTAACTTTAATGTGCTGTTTATATTTGATTTGGCCCTTGATGTAACTAAATTATGATCATTTTAGGTTAAAGAGAAATATTTTTACTGAACAATACACTGCAGTTCAACAGTTTGGATCAATGATGTTTTCTAAAGAAGTTTCTTCTGCTCATCAAGGCTGTATCTATTTGATAAAAAAATAACATTGTGAAATATTATTGCAATTTAAATTAAATGTTTTCTATTTTAATATACTTTAAATGTAATTAATTCCTGTGAAGCGCAGCAGTATTTTCAGAGTCACATGATCCTTCAGAAGTCATTCTAATATACTGATTTATTATCAATGCTGGGAACACTTGTACTGCTTTTTAATTTTAGTTTATTTTTATACTGTATTTTTTGGGACCTGTGATATTTAAAAAAAATAAAGAGTTAAAAAAAAACAGTGTTGTGTCAAAATAGAGATTGTGTTACAATATAAACTATTCAAAAGTTTGGGTCAGAAATGTGTTTCTTTCTTTTTAAAGATACTTTAAAAAGGTTTAAAGAAAGTTAAATAAGCTTTATTCAGCAAGGATGTGTTAAATGGATCAAACTGATAGTAAAGACTTCTATTGTTAGAAAATATTTCTGTTTTGAATAAATGCTGCTCTTTTAAACTTTTTATTAATCAAAGAATCAAAGAAAAAAGTAACAGGTTCCAAAAAAAATATTAATCAGCAGAACAGTTTCAACTCTGATAATAAATCAGTATATTATTATGATTTCTGAAGGACACTGAAGACTGGAGAAATGATGCTGAAAATACAGCTGCAGATCACAGAAATACATTATATTTTAAAGTATAGGTATTAAAATATTAAAAATATTAAAATAGGAAACCAATATTAGAAATTGCAATAATATTTCACTTTCTAATTATTGTCTTTAGTGTTAATGTGTGTTCATTATAAATTCTGTCATAATTTACTCTTCCCCAAGTTGTTCCAAACATGTAAGAGTTTCTTGTCTTGAACACAAAAGAAGATATTTTGAACAATGTTGGTAAATACTGACTTCCACAGTATGAGGGGAAAAATACTACAGCGGTCGGTCACTGGGGACAGAAACTGTTCTTCAAAACATCTTCATTTTTGGGTCAACTATCCTTCTAACACTAACATCAGCATATTCAGCTTCATTTATTTATTTATTTCTTAGCCATACCAGCATCTTTGGCTCCTATTCATCACAAACCCAGACCTGCCAACCTTTGAGTACCACTTGTGTGATGCCAACGGGGGTGTATATATATATATATATATATATGATATATGATATATCCTGATATTTTGAGAGGAACTGCTGTGAGGCATGGACTCTTTTTGGTTTCCTCTTATGTCTGCTGCTCTCTCTCCTGTCGGTGTCCTCATCTGATGTCATGTTTGTTTGTGAACACACTTTTCTGTCACCGAGCAGATAACTTTACTCTGCTTTGATAACTTAGATGCCTGGTGAATAGGCAAACTAGCTTGAAGATTGTGCAGTGTTAGATATTTCCCAAAGCTCTGCACTCAGTCACATACGACAGCGGCACCATTCTGGATAAATTGAGAATCATGATTTTTTTTTTGTCTCAAACAGAGATCACGATTCTCCCACGAAACTAAATAATGTGTGACAAAATATCATTGCTGCAGTCTATTTAAGTGTTTAATTTGAACTAATCATTAAACATTTAAATTACTATGTATTTCTAATATATTTAGTTCATATTAAAATGATGAAAAAGTGGTTTGAATGAATGATTTGATGTCTCACTCGTTTCTTTACTGGATGAATCGGTGTTTTTAAACGAATCTCTTGATTCAATCTCAAATACAGTTTTAAGTCACTTCTCTGCACCGAGTGGCCAAACAATGCCATCGACACAAACGTTATTTGAAGCGTCAGTTAACTTTCTAAAGGTCTATTTTGATCGCTCCCATAAACATCAGTGTTTATATCTGAACTATTAACTTATGAATGACTGTAATACAGGAATAATACTGTGTTTGTGAAGCTGTTACTCGAACACGGTAACTCTCTGTCAGCAGCTGAATGATCCGGGAAGACTTTATTAAAGGTTTATTAGACACGGGCGAAGCTCTAGTGACAATACATCAGTATTTATCCAAGTACCTGCACTTTTCTGGACTAAAAGCCCTAATATTAGGACTCTGTTCAGTGAGTGCAGCTAATAAACCGCAGCAGATCTGAATATGAATGAGTGCTTTTACTCTGTTCACAGTTCGTCTAGAATATCACTGCGATCACGCCGACTCCAGAGGATTACGTTAACTCAACTCAATAGTTTAACTTTCCACATCCTGCCGACCCGTTTACCGTAGTTAAGCACCGTGTGTACTGTCCTCTTCTAAGAAATCAGACGGCGGGAGTAAAACAGGTACGAGTCCGAGCGGGATTTTGTTTTGCTGTCTATTTGCGGTCTCTTTTTAATGATAGGTTACGCATTTGTCAATCATCCCACTCGCTAGATGAGGAATGAACCCAGCGCTCTGATTGGTCGAAGTGCTCTTTCTTGGCTGTTGCTTGATTGGTTTGTCAGCAGGTTTTTGCTGAGTTTAAAGTGACAAATCGTACCTGTGTACTTTGAGGTCAAAATACGTACAGGTTGGCAGGTCTGCAAACCTCTTTGATCACTAATAACAATCCATTCATCACAAATCCATTCTTTTGAATTCTCACAGCAAAGCCAGAATTTAGAAAAGTTACAATTTGTTCGACTTGATTATTAGATCCAAAACAAATACTAAACCTTTTTCCTTTTGCAGCGCTTGTGCATTTTTAGATGATCAACGTTGATCATGTCAATCACAAATTCTAACCACAAAACATTTTGTTGGTGCAAATTGGGACATTTTTATCTCTTAGGTGATTCTAGACTCATTCAGGAGATGCGTAATAGCGCCCCCTAGCTTAGAACAGTGAAAACACGCAAACCCAGAAAATTCTGTTTTTTGTGGGGAAAGAGTTAATATCCATAACGCATATTAGGATGTATCAGTGCATGATAATCATATGATGTGTGTATGATGTGAGACTCACGCTGGGGCAGGGTGCTGGCCGCCTGCTGTCGGGGGGGTTTGACTTTAGCGTTGCTGGTGTACATCGGATAAAAGAGCAGCCAGTTATCATATCCTCCATCCAGCACCAGAGGCTCACTGCGCAGGATCGTACTGCTGTCCCACTGCGCACACACACACACACACATCAGATAGGACACGCACACACACACATCAGATACGACACACACACACACACACACATCAGATACGACACACACACACACACACATCGGATACGACACACACACACCAGATACGACACACACACACACACACCAGATACGACACACACACACACACACTGAGCTGGTGATACAGTACCAGCCCTACAGTACCTTATAGAGAGCATCCTTCAGACTCTGTAGAGTGGTGCCCAGTTTGAGATCCGAGACGCAGCTGAACCAGTCCAGCAGAACCACGTAATCCACGAAGCCTCGGCGCTTCCAGTCGTCCAGAGACACCGCCGGGAGCTTCAGCTCGATCTGGTTCACCGTCACCCTGACCATCAGCAGCACACGAGAGAGAGAGAGTTTAACCCTATGTACTAAAATTAATGCTGTCCAACCATTAATCACGATTAACTGCATCTAAAATACGTTTGTTTACATAATCTGTACTGTGTATATTATTTATTATGTACATATGAACACAAATACATGCATGTATATATTTTGAAAATATTTGTATGTCTATATATTCATATAAATATATTTAATATATAAACATAAAATTTTTCTGAAATATATACATGCATGTGTGTGCATTTATATATGCATAATAAATATTCACAGCACACACACATTTGTTATGTAAACAAAAACATTTATTTTGGATGCGATTAATCGTTTGACAGCACTAACTTAAACTAAAAGTGAAATAAAATGAATACACTATACAGACATAAGAAAATGACAAAACAAAAATCACAAAGTTAAACCAAAATGAAAATGGAAAATACAAAAATATAAACTCAAGAACAAAAAACTCTAAAAGTATCTTGATACTAAAATAAAACTAATTGGAGAAAACAGGCATATGTGATTGTGATTTCACTAGATGATATGACATTCTGATTAAAGACACAAGCTCAAAACATTTTTATAAAATGAAACACGCACAGAAATGAAACACGCAGCATGCTGTAGAAATGTGAGGATGAGGATTGAGAGGACTGTCTGTGTGCATGTGTGTGTGTCGTATCCGATGTGTGTGTGTGTGTGTGTCGTATCCGATGTGTGTGTGTGTGTCGTATCCGATGTGTGTGTGTGTGTGTGTCGTATCCGATGTGTGTGTGTGTGTGTGTCGTATCCGATGTGTGTGTGTGTGTGTGTCGTATCCGATGTGTGTGTGTGTGTGTCGTATCCGATGTGTGTGTGTGTCGTATCCGATGTGTGTGTGGGTGTGTGTGTGTGTCGTATCCGATGTGTGTGTGTGTCGTATCCGATGTGTGTGTGGGTGTGTGTGTGTGTGTCATATCCGATGTGTGTGTGTGTGTGTGTGTGTGTGTCGTATCCGATGTGTGTGTGTGTGTGTGTCGTATCCGATGTGTGTGTGTGTCGTATCCGATGTGTGTGTGGGTGTGTGTGTGTGTGTCGTATCCGATGTGTGTGTGTGTCGTATCCGATGTGTGTGTGGGTGTGTGTGTGTGTCGTATCCGATGTGTGTGTGTGTGTGTGTGTGTGTCGTATCCGATGTGTGTGTGGGTGTCGTATCCGATGTGTGTGTGTGTGTGTGTGTGTGTGTGTCGTATCCGATGTGTGTGTGTGTGTGTGTGTGTCGTATCCGATGTGTGTGTGTGTGTGTGTCGTATCCGATGTGTGTGCGTGTGTGTGTGTGTGTGTGTCGTATCCGATGTGTGTGTGTGTGTGTGTGTGTCGTATCCGATGTGTGTGTGTGTGTGTGTGTATGTGTGTCGTATCCGATGTGTGTGTGTGTGTGTCGTATCCGATGTGTGTGTGTGTGTGTCGTATCCGATGTGTGTGTGTGTGTGTGTGTCGTATCCGATGTGTGTGTGTGTGTCGTATCCGATGTGTGTGTGTGTGTGTGTGTGTCGTATCCGATGTGTGTGTGTGTGTCGTATCCGATGTGTGTGTGTGTGTGTGTGTGTCGTATCCGATGTGTGTGTGTGTGTCGTATCCGATGTGTGTGTGTGTCGTATCCGATGTGTGTGTGTGTGTGTCGTATCCGATGTGTGTGTGTGTGTGTGTCGTATCCGATGTGTGTGTGTGTGTCGTATCCGATGTGTGTGTGTGTGTGTGTCGTATCCGATGTGTGTGTGTGTGTGTGTCGTATCCGATGAGTGTGTGTGTGTGTCGTATCCGATGTGTGTGCGTGTGTGTCGTATCCGATGTGTGTGCGTGTGTGTCGTATCCGATGTGTGTGTGTGTGTGTGTGTGTCGTATCCGATGTGTGTGTGTGTGTGTGTCGTATCCGATGTGTGTGTGTGTATGTGTCGTATCCGATGTGTGTGCGTGTATGTGTCGTATCCGATGTGTGTGCGTGTGTGTGTCGTATCCGATGTGTGTGTGTGTGTGTGTGTCGTATCCGATGTGTGTGTGTCGTATCCGATGTGTGTGTGGGTGTGTGTGTGTGTGTGTGTGTGTGTGTCGTATCCGATGTGTGTGTCGTATCCGATTTGTGTGTGGGTGTGTGTGTGTGTGTGTGTGTCGTATCTGATGTGTGTGCGTGTGTGTGTGTGTGTGTGCGTGTATGTGTCGTATCCGATGTGTGTGTGTGTGTGTGTCGTATCCGATGTGTGTGTGTGTGTGTGTGTGTGTGTGTCGTATCCGATGTGTGTGTGGGTGTGTGTGTCGTATCCGATGTGTGTGTGGGTGTGTGTGTGTGTCGTATCTGATGTGTGTGTGTGTGTCGTATCTGATGTGTGTGTGTGTGTCGTATCTGATGTGTGTGTGTGTGTCGTATCTGATGTGTGTGTCGTATCTGATGTGTGTGTGTGTGTCGTATCTGATGTGTGTGTGTGTCGTATCTGATGTGTGTGTGTGTCGTATCTGATGTGTGTGTGTGTGTGTGTGTCGTATCCGATGTGTGTGTGTGTGTGTGTGTCGTATCCGATGTGTGTGTGTGTGTGTCGTATCCGATGAGTGTGTGTGTGTGTCGTATCCGATATGTGTGCGTGTGTCGTATCCGATGTGTGTGCGTGTGTGTCGTATCCGATGTGTGTGTGTGTGTGTGTCGTATCCGATGTGTGTGTGTGTGTGTGTCGTATCCGATGTGTGTGTGTGTATGTGTCGTATCCGATGTGTGTGCGTGTATGTGTCGTATCCGATGTGTGTGCGTGTGTGTGTCGTATCCGATGTGTGTGTGTGTGTGTGTGTCGTATCCGATGTGTGTGTGTCGTATCCGATGTGTGTGTGGGTGTGTGTGTGTGTGTGTGTGTGTGTCGTATCCGATGTGTGTGTCGTATCCGATTTGTGTGTGGGTGTGTGTGTGTGTGTCGTATCTGATGTGTGTGCGTGTGTGTGTGTGTGTGTGTGTGTGCGTGTATGTGTCGTATCCGATGTGTGTGTGTGTGTGTGTCGTATCCGATGTGTGTGTGTGTGTGTGTGTGTGTGTGTCGTATCCGATGTGTGTGTGGGTGTGTGTGTCGTATCCGATGTGTGTGTGGGTGTGTGTGTGTGTCGTATCTGATGTGTGTGTGTGTGTCGTATCTGATGTGTGTGTGTGTGTCGTATCTGATGTGTGTGTGTGTGTCGTATCTGATGTGTGTGTGTGTGTCGTATCTGATGTGTGTGTGTGTGTCGTATCTGATGTGTGTGTGTGTGTCGTATCTGATGTGTGTGTGTGTCGTATCTGATGTGTGTGTGTGTCGTATCTGATGTGTGTGTGTGTGTGTGTGTGTGTGTGAGAGAGCGATTCACCCCGGACTGACGGCCTCCTCAGGAACACTGATGCACGTCTGAGACGGGACACACATCTGAGACTCCTCGAAGTCCTGTCTGCTCCGTGCATCCATCACCAGCACGCTTATACTGGGATCCTTCATCAGCTGGAACAGATCCTTAGCGCTGATGCTTCCTGACGGACAGAAAACACACGTCACAAACACACACACACAGAGAGAGAGAGAGAGAGAGAGACACATGACAGTCCACACGGTACCTTTATCACAGCCGGTCTGACTGTTATTGGGCTCCTCTTTAACCTGCTGTAACACACACACACACACACACACACAACAGCAAAATTAATTATTAACAAATCACTTCAAAACATACAGGATGATGGCCTGTAAACTTTGAACATTGACCTGTTTAACTGATCAAGTGCCAACTAAACCTAATAAACCAGGGATTAGAAGTCAAAGATGAGATTATAAATATATTATATTATATTATGTAGCTATGGCATATTCATATTGCTCCGTTTTTAGCCACGGCAGATCAAACAGACTCGTCACATGTTCAAGCTCATAGTAAGTTTGCATTCAGTCACACAGAAGCTGATACTGGGCCACAACGCAAGCTGGTTTGTGTAATTTGTGGAGCTGATTATCTCCATAATGACAAAGCCACACAGCACCTTCTTACTGTCCTTCTTCTCTGAAGCTCCTCTCGATGAAGCACGGACATCTTTTTCAATTCTTTCTTCTCGTCGACTCTTTTCCTCCTTTCTCTCTTTCTCTTCCAGCTGTTTCCGCACTTCTACTTCCTCATACCTGAGAGAACAACACCAGCAGGTGAACAAAGTGTTTGTGAGACAGAAGTGTGTGTGTGTGTGTGAGTGAGTGAGTGAGTGAGTGAGTGTGTGTGTGTGTGTGTGTGTGTGTGTGTGTGTGTGAGTGTGTGTGAGTGTGTGTGTGTGTGTGAGTGAGTGAGTGTGTGTGTGTGAGTGAGTGAGTGTGTGTGTGTGAGTGAGTGTGTGTGTGTGTGTGTGAGTGTGTGTGTGTGTGTGAGTGTGTGTGTGTGTGTGTGTGTGTGTGTGTGAGAGAGTGAGCGAGCGAGCGTGTGTGTGTGTGTGTGAGTGTGTGTGTGTGTGTGTGAGAGAGTGAGCGTGCGTGTGTGTGTGTGTGTGTGAGTGTGAGTGTGTGTCTGTGTCTGTGTCTGTGTGTCAGAAACACTGACCGGAGCTTCAAACTCTCTGAAAGCTTCTCTGCCTCCTCAATGGCTTTTTTAAAGCTGGTTGGTCCGAGCACAGACAGGAAGAAATCCTGAAAGCAATCAAACGACAGCATTGACTGACAGAACACATCACATTTGACAACATCTGAGCGTTTGCACCATCAGAAAAATAAATGATACAAATTTGTGACCACAAAACCAGTCATGAGGGTCAGTTTTTTACTTATGCATCATCTGAAAGCTGAATAAATAATCTCTCCATTGATGTATGGTTTGTTATGATAGGACAATATTTGTCTGAGATACAACTATTAGAAAATCTGGAATCTGAGGGAGCAAAAAAATCTAAATATTGAGAAAATCTCCTTTAAAGTTGTTCAAATTAAGTTCTTAGCAATGCATATTACTAATCAAAAATGAAGTTTTGATATATTTATGGTAGGCAATGTACTAAATATCTTCATGGAACATGATCTTAATATCCTAATGATTTTTGGCATAAAAGAGAAATGTATAATTTTGATCCATACAATGTATTGTTGTCTATTGCTGCAGATATACCTGTGCTACTCATGACTGCTGCTGTGCTGCAGGGACTCATCACATCTCCACGATTACAATCTCCCACAATGCAATAGGGCTCTACCTGCTGCTGCTTGAAGTCCGGTCTCTTCTTGATGAGGTCATAGACGGTCAGGTACTTCATGTACAGGACATAAGCTTTCTCCTCATCGCGGTCCAGACGACACTCTTCAGCCGCCTTGAAGATCTTGCACGCGCTCTGGACGTAGCTGGAACACAAACATCAGCGTCTGACCGGCGTTTCCCAAAAGCATCGTGAGCTCTGCCCGCTGTGCCAGGGTTCCTATCATCTACTTATGCTTACGATGCTTTTGAGAAATCTGTCGCCACAAATGAAGATGTTCAGTAATCAATCAATGTATAATGCAGAAGACTTTAAAGACAATATGTGATCAGATCCTTCTGTTTGATGGCAGCAACGTTAGAGATTGTCCGAATCCTAACAATACAGAGTCACTTCATGTGAAAACCGTCAGAGACCCATTCGGTGGCGCTAATGATCGGTCGAACTGACTTTAAAGAATCATTAATCAATTAAACTGACAAGTGTGAATATCATTTAAAAAAAACTGACGAAACCAATTAGTTTATCTCTAGTTTTATGTTGGGACCCAAAAATGAGCATTTGGTTTCGTCAGTAATAATGCTGTAAATAATGTTCAGTTTCTTGCACAGACTGATCGTTTCTCTTCATAAGACCTCAATATATCGTCAGGAGACACAGATTCATTTTGTGTTGCCTGATGAGATTTTTCTGACTCTCAAAGTGCCGGCACCCATCGACTTGTGTTTAATAAATCACAACATTCCCGGTTTCAGCTAAAAATCTTCTTTACTGTTCTTCTGAAGAATAAAAGTCCCCTACATCTCAGATGATCTGCGTAAATAACAGCAAATGCTCATAACATCATCGATCAGCAAATGCCTTGTGCTTCAGATTCTGGTGATTATCTTACTGTCTGGTGCTGGCTTTATCGGGTTTGATTTCTGCTTTCTTGTTCAGATCGCCCAGTGATGTGGACAGATACAGATCCTTCACTCCGGTGGACACGGACGGCATTTTCAGATCATATTCCTGCAAACATCCAAAATCAGACTCACTACATAATCAGACTTCACCAATACCCAAAGAATTCAAAACGGCTTGACTTACTGATTATGAAAATATGATTAATAACTGAACACTCAAAACAGCATCATCAGACTGAATAATCAGATCAATGACAGAATAATTAGACTGACAACAAGGTTACAGTTACATTTATTTTCAGTGCCACTTTATTTGACACGTTACATGTAGTTACTATTATCCAGTAGTTCCCCGCTGCTGTAACGCTAGCTGCTTTATTTACACTCTTGTCAGCATAGTTCATATCAACAGCAATATATCTGTATAGTGTTATTTTGGGGAAATCACGGGTATTTTGAGCAGTAGGGTTAAAAGAGTGCTAATATTAAATTAAATTAAGTAGCCTATAGAAAATTGCTAAATAAATCTATCAGTACTTTTTAAGATAATAAAAAACGAGTACTTTTGTACGTTCACTTGAGTAAAATTGAAAAAGCAGGACTTTTCCTGGAGTAATATTTTATTATATGTATCTGTAGTTAAGTAATTGATTTGTGTGCTTCGTCCACCTCTGATATTATAATAACAATAAATTATGCATAATTACATACAAATAACCCTGAACCAAGCCCTAACCATAAAGTACATGTAGTTAATTATTATTACTCAGTACTTACATATATAATCAGATCAGATCGATCAGAGTATAATCAGATATGATCAGATCGATCAGAGAATATAAGAGTATAATCAGATATGATCAGCTGATGTCACTCAGAGCTACAGTAAACACAGAAGGCAGTATCGCAGTTAAGCGTGTCAGCTCACCCTGAACACAGAGACAACTCGAATCCTGTCAGAAACACGCAGGAATCAGCAGAGAAGCGCAGAAATATCAACTTTATCCGCCTGATGACAGGAAAACACCTCGAACTGCTCCAGCAAACCCGGAAGTGCGCGGATTCAAACCGGGGAAGCTTTATTTAAACACACGCGGCTTTACAGCGTGTTTATTATAAGTGTTTATATATTCACACATACATATATGATGCAAATCACCTTTCATTCCTACTTCATTAAACACGGGTTTCTGCCAGCATTGTTTGACATATTTAGTTTGTGAACTGCTGTATTATTGATATCGTTTCATAAACTAAATATGATGATGATGAGAAATGAAAAGTCATAATGTTGCGCGTCAGCTGATCCGCGTCAGTGCGCATGCGCGCTGCATTCACTCGCTTTACAACAGTTTCAATTATGAATTCATGATAGAATATACATTACACAAAAATAATTAATAATATTGAACAAGCAGAGCTCCGGGGGCTCGCTGCAGCAGAGGCTGAAACTGGTTTATTAATCGTTTAATTATTTATGCTCTTTAATACTGGAGCCTGTGCGCGCGCCCCCGCGACCGCGCTCGTGCCCGCGCCTGTATTTTTTTTTGGTGAAATTGAGATTTCTACATCATCTGAAGCTGAATAAATAAGCTTTCCATTGATGTATGGTTTGTTATGATAGGACAATATTTGTCTGAGATACAACTATTAGAAAATCTGGAATCTGAGGGAGCAAAAAAATCTAAATATTGAGAAAATATTTACTTAATATCCTAATGATTTTTGGAAAAATGTATAATTGTGACTCATACAATGTATTGTTGGCTATTGCTACAGATATACCTGTGTTACTGATGACTGCTTTTGTGCTGCAGGGACACATATATGCCTTAACTAGTAGTAACTAATTGCTAATAAGATTTGAGTAATAATAATGGCGATTTTTGGCTTGACATCCCTCTGATCATGATATAAATTGTATTAAAGCTTTTTAGAAAACGAAACATTTTTCTGCACACAAAATGCTAATAATGAAGATATGGAACTGATGTGGGACGTGAAAGATAAAGTAATGTAATTAGTATTGTAACTATTAACTACTGTTTCCAGAAAGTAAGTAAAGTAATATTACTTTTGAAAGGAGTAACAAGTAATATATTACGTTTTTTGAGTAACGAGCCCAACACTGGTGGTTGTTCCGTTAAACTGTGGTATTTGTGGTAAAACCTGGTAACTATTGGTGAAATAATATCTCCTCAATACATCAGTGAAACTAGGATTGATTTATAACAAGCTTTAACACATTAAGCAATTATAAATATTGCTAAAACTACTGCCAAAAATAGTTGATTTCATAAATGTATTACATTTCCTTTAAGAGACTACTACAGTAAAACCATGGTAAACCATCATACAGACAACACGTTATTGCCAGCCATGCTTATATATGATATTATAAATAAATATGAATAATTAAATCAAGATACATTTTCTTGAGAGGCAAATGTTGAATGAAGTCTTGAAAAATATAACAAAATTAAGTGAGTTTATGCTTAAATGCTTAAAACATGAATAAAATGAGAATAAATAAATAAATATTTTCCTTTTGAATTAGGACTTTTCTAAGCCTTTTGACAGATATTTGTTGTTGTTTTAATCAAATCTTTAAAAAAAATATTTAGTATTTGCACTGGAAAACAAGACAAAAACACCAATTATAGTGTTTTAGAGCATCTTATTTATCTATTTTGTAATGCAAATCTGTTGGAAGTTATATTTTCAAACTTTGCTAAAACCAGGCATTTACATGTAGAGAATATTCCTTTAAAATTATTCCTTAAATTTTCTTTATTTGGTCTTAAAAACTCTTAAATTGATCTTCATAAAACTGTGTGTGTGTGTGTGTTGGAGGGAGTGTGTGTGTGTGTGTCTGTGTGTGTGTTGGAGGGAGTGTGTGTGTGTGTGTGTTGGAGGGAGTGTGTGTGTGTGTGTGTGTGTCTGTGTGTGTGTGTGTGTGTGTGTCAAGTCAAGTCACCTTTATTTATCTAGCACTTTTAACAATACAGATTGTGTCAAAGCAGCTTTACATAATAAATAAGAAAATAGTGTGTCAATAATGCAGAAGGACAATAGTAAACACTCAGTTTTCAGTTAAAGGCAGTTCATTGAATTCAGTGATGGCATCGTCCAGCTCAGTTTAGTTTAAATAGTATCTGTGCAATCAAGTCGACGATATCACTGGAAGTGTCCCCAACTGAGCAAGCCAGAGGCGACAGCAGCAAGGAACCAGAACTCCCTCTGTGACAGAATGGAGAAAAAAACCTTGGGAGAAACCAGACTCAGTCAGGGGCCAGTTCTCCTCTGACCAGACGAACCAGCAGTTTGTGCAGAGGACTCATCTGGTTCCTGAGGTCTTGTCCTGATGGACGTCTAGGAGACAGGGTCTTCACTGGGGATCAGTCTCTGGGGCTCATCTAGTTGTCCTGGTCTCCGCTGACGTTCAGGGCAGTCGAGGTCATCTCTAGGTGCTGATCCACCATCTGATCTGGATACGGACTGGATCTGGTGGCTACAGTGACCTCAGAATAAGAGAGAAACAGACAAATATTAACGTAGATGTCAATCTTCTAACGATGTAACGAGTACATCATGTGTTATAAGGAGTGTTCCCGTTCTGTGATAAGAGCTCACTCAAGTACTGAGGAGCTAAGCCATTCAGGGCTTTATAAGTAATTAACAAGATTAAAATCTATATGATGTTTGATAGGGAGCCAGTGCAGTGTTGACAGAACCGGGCTAATATGGTCATACTTCCTGGTTCTAGTAAGAACTCTAGCTGCTGTATTTTGGACCAGCTGTAGTTTGTTGATCAAGCGTGCAGAACAACCACCCAATATACAATTACCATATACAATTGCGGTTGAGCTTACGATGCTTTTGGGAAACGCAGCCCAGCGCATTATGGCCCGCAGGCTCTTTGATGTTTGACTCGCGGTGCATTTGCGGTAATTTGTCTCTTTAAGTGTGGCCTTTCATCATCCAACAATGAGTCCATTCATGTGTGTTTGTGCAGCACGGTGCCGATGTGAACGCCAAGGACATGCTGAAGATGAGCGCGCTGCACTGGGCCGTGGAGCACAGCCACAGAGACGTGGTGGAGCTGCTGCTGCGCTTCGGAGCCGACGTTCACACGCAGAGCAAGTTCTGCAAAAACACGCTGGACATAGCACTGGACAACAGCAGCCATGAGCTGGCCGAGATCCTGCAGGTACATGCTTCATCAAGGCTCTGTACGGATCTCTGAGAGCTCTCTGGCTGGGTTTGAGCTCCGGTAATGATGAGCACTGCTTTGTGAAGCTTGGAAACTTTCATGAATTATTTGTTTCGAAGCAGTGGTTTGGAGCGTGTATCAATCTGCCAAAGTCACGTGATTTCAGTAAACGAGGCTTCATTATGTCATTAGGGTTTCTAAACGTTCCAATGGTTTGCCATTGGGGGGCGATATCTGTAAACCCGTGAATTAGAGCTGCACTATTAAAGGGGTCATATGATGCGATTTCAAGTTCTCCTTTCTCTTTGAAGTGTTACAAGCTGTTTGTGTATAGATAAGATCCCTGAAGTTGCAAAGACTAAAGTCTCAAACCCAAAGAGATAATCTTTATAAAAGTTAAGACTCTGCCACGCCCTCCTAAAACGGCTCATTCAAACACGCCTCACATGTCTACGTCACGGTGTGGGGAGATTTGCACAAAGTCTCCTGTGAGGGCTAAGTTTAGGTGTAGGGTTGGTGTAGGGCAATAGCACACACAGTTTGTTCAGTATAAAAACCATTACGCCTATGGAGAGTCCCCATAAACCACAAAAACCAACATGTGTGTGTGTGTGTGTGTGTGTGTGTGTTTGCTCAGCTCTCTCAGAGTGTGTGTGTGTGTGGTCCTGCAGTGCTGACGGTGTCGGACACAGAGGTGGCAGAGGAGACGGTGATCAGCGAGGAGCTGTGTGTTAAGCGTCAGTGTGTGAAGGAGGAAGATCAGATGATAGAAACACAAGACGTTCAGATCCAGCAGACGCTCTCGCTCGAGGACTTCCAGGTACAGAGACACACATCCCACCGTTCCTCTCATCAACCTGTTTCTGATGTGTGCAATAACATTTCTATAACTCAAACAGGACAACATGCCGCTCGCAACACCAGTGTCATGGGTTCGATTCCCAGGGAATGCACGATCAAATGTGACCCTGGACCACAAATTGTTCTTAGGATAAGACATTATTTGTCTGAGATACAACTATTTGAAAATCTGGAATCTGAGGGAGCAAAAAAATCTAAATATTGAGAAAATCTCCTTTAAAGTTGTTCAAAGAAGTTCTTATCAATGCATATTACTAATCAGAAATTAAGTTTTGATATATTTACGGTAGGAAATTTACAAAATATCTTCATGGAACATGATCTTTACTTAATATCCTAATGATTTTTGACATAAAAGAAAAATCAATAATTCTAATTAAATCCATACAATGTATTGTTGCTATTGCTACAAATACACCCATGTTACTTATGACTGCTTTTGTGCTGCAGGGTCACAGATGTGTAATTAAATGCAATGCAAGTCTCTAATGCATCAAAGTAAAAGCACATTTTTCATCTAATTAATCAAAGCAGTTATGAGCATATAACGCACGTGACACTGTGTGTGCAACAGGAGAAAGTGGCTCTTCTGAAGCAGCTGGAGGAGGCGAACCGTGAGGCGCAGAAATACAGACAGCAGTTCCTGAAGAAGGAGCAGGAAGCGGAAGCATACAGACAGAAGCTGGAGGCCATCACACGGCAGAGCGCCAAGAAAACCGCGTGAAAACACGCCGGACATCAGCGCCATCCGCTTCTGTGACTGGATCATTATCATTCATTTCCTTCAGTTCTCTTCATAAAGCACTGTGGTGCTCATGTGGCTGACACGGGTTCGATTCTGACCCAAATCCCAGCACCCTTCACCAGCCTTTGAATAAAGAGACAAAAGCCCCTCAAAACCTGAACGAGGATGTTTAATTGCGTAATAATGTCAGATTTCATGTGATGATGCACTATAAAAAATCAAAAGCTGAGAAAACTTAAAAGTTTAAGTAGATTTTTGAGTTTTCTCAACTTGTTTTCAGTTTATACAGCAAAAAAATAAAAAATCTCCTTAAACTTTTAAGTTTTCTCAGCTTTTGATTTTTTACAGTGTGTTTGATCTGCAGGTCACATCTGAACGAACCCTTCATCATCAGACTAAGACTCGTTTTCCTCACTGATAATCAGCATGTGTATAGTTTCCTCCTGCTCACTGTTTGTGATGAATTTTCCAGGATTTCTGTCATAAAGATTCTTATTTTTAAAAGACAGCAGTGATTTGGTTTCTTTGAGGAGGATCTGAGCGTCTCTCCAGCACCGATCTGCTGATTCACATCTGTAGATTATATCACAACTAAAGCTGAATAAATGCACAATAAAGGGGTGTTACAGTCTGAAGCAGCAGCAGTGTTCCAGCATCTCCAGTGTTCAATTC
>NC_136751.1:30857794-30895294 GCF_936440315.1 Barbus barbus
GCAAGCGTGGGTCGACGATCGGCGAACAATATCCAACAAGGGCAAGGCAAGAGAGATAATCCAGGAAACACAGGCAGGTATCAAACACGAGAAAACTAACAAGGCAAGACTATAACAACTGAGCCGGCTCTGTAGAGTAGCTATCGCTCGGATATATGCTAAACAATACTCGGCCCCTAGCAAGAGGAAGTCCATGGTTTATAAAGCCTGAGTGATTAGTGTGATCAGCTGTGTGATCAGTGAAAACAGCTGTGTGTGTCATCAGTGCAATGAATGATGGGGATTGTAGTGAAGTGCAAGGGTCCATGCTGTGAGTGGGTGACCTCTGCTGGTGATTAACCGGAAATGCATGGACCAGATTCATGACAGTTTTCAACTGTTAATCATTTTCAAACATTTAAACTACTCAGGATTAAGCTTACAGAAGAACTCACTGATTACTGTCAAACTTTCAGAATACTTCATCTCTTTACAGTTTTTTTGGATTGCTTAAGCACGATTTTCAAAACAGGGCCCGTGTTTTCAAAACACTACACACAATTAGCACAACCACACCCAATTAGCAAAACACTACAGATCCTTTGCATAATTAAACACTCTTGTAAAAACTATACACTTCTGTTTAAAAACCACACTTTGTTACCATACGAAACACACGTTTCACATGTTACTATACTCTGTTTGCACGAGTTACACTCTGCTGTGATAAACCTAAAACACTTTTAGCACTTCTACTTCCCTATGATTAGAGTAGGCTACCATCAACAACGTACAAATATAAAGTAAATCCACCAAACACTACACAAGACCAATGTTGCAGACTGAAGAAACTCATTTATTTCTCAACACGCCCAAAATGTTGACATGGAGATTCATAATACTGTAACAAAATGTCACTTTACGTATTGTACTGTAAGTTTACTGTTACAAAAAAAAAAAAAACTAGACATTGTCTCTTCGCCTAGCTGGATCTGGCCAGAGAATTTCATCAACATGGCAGGCAATGTGGTCATTAGCAAGACACCTTGGAAAGAAACGTCTTGAATGACGAATCCATCCTTGCATTGCTGCTACCTCCATCTGGTCACAGGCCTCCTCCATGGCTTGGATGAGGGGTACCTCAGCCTGGAGATGGAGATCATATACCTTCCACCGCCATGCCAAGAAAAACTCTTCTATAGGGTTGAGGAATGGAGAGTATGGTGGAAGAGATAGGACGGTGAAATGTGGATGTTGCTGAAACCAGTTCTGAACCAGAGCAGAGCGGTGGAAAGACACATTGTCCCAGACAACAATGTATTGCATATGATCGATTTGATTTGCTGCTGTTATGTTGTGCAATTGGTCCAAGAATGTAAGTATGAGTGCTGTGTTGTAAGGGCCCATATGGGCATGGCGGTGGAGGACCCCATTCTGTGTAATGGCTGCACAGAGTGTTAGATTACCCCCACGTTGCCCTGGGACATTGACTATAGCCCTGTGGCCAATGAGGTTTCTTCCCCTCCTTCGTGTTCTCGTCAGGTTGAACCTAGTCTCATCTACGTAAATGAACTCATGCTGGATCTCCTCTCCATCCATTCGTAAAACTCCCTGAAGAACAGCGTCAGGCAAAATTGTGTAGTTCAGTGTAGATCTAGTATACATATTACAGTACAGTAAAAGATTATGAGACAGTATGCAAGATCACACTGCTAAAGTGAATACATACCTCTGCATAATCATGCCGCAGTCGTTTCGGAATTGCGCTCGAAAGGCACTCGATAAATTTGCTTCATTTGAATATGGTTTTTTTTTAGGATGCGTGCCAGTGTTGATGTTGAGACCTGATGGATATCGTTGAAACTGGCATGGTTATTGACAATGTTAGCTTGGAGCTGATTGAGTGTCATAGCATTGTTGGCCCAAACCATGTTTACTATCTCCCTCTCTTGCTGTTCTGTCAACATAGGAGGCCTTCCCCCTTGTCGTTCCTGACCTTCAATCCTATGTAGAAAAAAAACAGTATACAATAGTACAGTAATTTCACAGGAAAAGGTAAGAGAAGTGCTGATACTGCATAGAATACAGTACTGTAAGCAGTTACTGAAACCGTGCAGATGTTTTTGATATGGTGATATTTTTACAATACCTATTTTCCAGTCGAAATGTTCTTATCACACTTGCCACTGTGTATCGGCTTAGATTTGGCTGTACTCGCAGTCCAGCCTCCCTCAGCGTCAGGCCGTGGATGACAACGTGGTCAACCAGTGTTGCGCGGATCTCATTTGTCAGATTCGGTCCTCTTTGAGCACCTTCTTGTCTTCCTCTTCCTCTTCCTCTACCTCCAGCATGGCCTCCATCTCTTCCTCTTCCTCCTCGTCGTCTCTCTTTCTCTGACTCTTTCCATTGTGCTTGAAGACCGATGAACTCACCTGCTGCTTTTTATAGTGCTTATACACCTGATTGGTGTGTCTACAATTAAGCAAACAAGTGTTTGCACACCTGATGACTGTGTTGAACCAATTGGTTGGACGGTGCGGTAATTTGACAGTCAGTGCTTTGGTATTGCAAGGAAGTGACTTCATGATAGATTTTTGTGTGTAATGTATGTTAAGTGTGTTTAGTGTTTTGCAAATCACTGTGTGTAGAGTTTTGCAACAAGTGTGAGGTTGACAATGTGCTTATAGTTGTGCAAATATGGGCTGATGTTTTGCTTCTTGAGTGTAAGGTTTTGCTAATAGTGTACTACTTTTCATTTTAGTGTGTAAGCAATCCAAAAAAACTGTAATTCAATTTTAAAGCACAGCCAGCACAAAATCTTCATTACAAAATATAATTTAATAGCTACGACACTGTGTTTGATATCAAATTTTTTCACAGTTATGACAGGAAACACTGATATCTAACAATACCTTGGAAAAAAAATCAATCTTCAAAAATATAAAAAGCGTATGCCTAAACCCAATGGAAATGAAACAGTTATGAATGCGTATGTGTGTGTGTGTTTGTGTTTGTGTTTGTGTGTGTGCGTGTGCGTGTGTGTGTGTGTGTGTGTGTGTGTGTTTGTGTGAAAATATTCAGATGTAACCCCCTTTGTAATCATTAACATTTTAATTCATTTTAATTAGTGTAATTTAATTACACATTTTTTCAGTAACTCAACATTTATTTTTAAATTACGGAATTCCGTTAAATGTAACTAGTTACTCCCAACACTGATTGTGTTTTGTAAGATGAAGTGGTGTTTTAGCTGATATAACCTGGCTCTTATCTTCGTTACCCAGTCAGCTGCTGCTGAGTTTTGGTTGGGTGTCAGTGTGATGCTGTACAGTAGTGATGTCTGTAAATGGTTGGTGTGTGTAGAGTACGGTCAGTGAGTGTACGCTGGTCGCTCTGCTCGCCGCGAGGAAGGATCGAATCCTGCAGATGAAGAGTGAGTTCACACACGCCGACACAGACGAGTCCGTGCTAAACGCCAGGCTGATCGTATACGCCTCAGACCAGGTGCTTCATCAGCAATCACACAACCTGCTCACATTCCTTTGATTTACACTCAGACCAGATTTATTCAGACACCTTCAGCATTTCTCACATTATCACAGTTTATTCACTTTAGTTTAGGAAATAGTAATAAAATATGACAAGAACAAGAAGGTATGTAATGAATTGTGTTGAATAGCTGTCAGCTGTTAAATTTAAGAACATAATTAGATAATACCAATTTAGCTCAACTAATTACCAAGCAATGCTTCATTTAGTTCAGTCTGTGGTGGAAAAAGGTCGTGTTAGCAATTAGTCAAGTCACCTTTATTTATATATAACTATACAGATTGTGTCAAAGCAACTTTACAGCATCAAATAGGAAAATAGTGTCAATAGATTCAAGAGTTTTATTTGTCACATACACAATTATACAGAGTATAACCAGCAGTGAAATGTAGGTCAGGTCCGCTCCAAGGACAGTGCAATTATATAGTGTACAAATATTAAGAAAAAGAAAAGTAGAAAAAATAAAAGAATAAAAGAAAAGAAAAGATAAAAAAAATATCAATATAAATGTGCAGGTCAGTATGTTGTTGACATAAATAGTAAAAAAGAGGAATGTGCAAAAACGTTGTACAGGGTATTTAAATAGCAGCAATATGAGGTAGAGAAAAATTATGAATAGCTTATTGATATGGTGATATTACATGGAGTCAAGTGATGTTATGACACAGAGTTAGAGTTTAGGAGCCTGATGGCCTGGGGGAAGAAGCTCCTCCTAAGTCTCTCAGTTTTTGCCATCAGGCTACGGAAGCGCTTACCAGATGGAAGCAAAGTGAATAGCTGGTTACCAGGGTGATTAGAGTCCTTGATGATTTTGACAGCTCAGTAATGTAAAATGGCAAGATTAAACACTCAATTTTCGTTTAAAGGCAGTTCATTGAATTCAGTGATAACATTGTCCAGCTCAGTTCAGTTCTAATAGTATCTGTGCTATCAAGTCGACGATATCGCTGGAAATTAAATGTTCCCAGCTTCTCCTCTGACCAGACGAACCAGCAGTTTGTGCAGAGGACTCATCTGGTTCCCGAGGTCTTGTCCTGATGGACGTCTAGGAGACAGGGTCTTCACTGGGGATCAGTCTCTGGGGCTCATCTAGTTGTCCTGGTCTCCGCAGACGTTCAGGGCAGTCGAGGTCATCTCTAGGTGCTGATCCACCATCTGATCTGGATACGGACTGGATCTGGTGGCTACAGTGACCTCAGAATAAGAGAGAAACAGACAAATATTAACGTAGATGTCAATCTTCTAACGATGTAACAAGTACAGCGGGTGTTATGGGAAGTGTTCCCGATTCCGGTTGACCTAAGTAATGCAGCCTAACGATCCTTTAATGGATAGAAGTGTATTAGTGTGTTATGTGTAAGCCAGGTTAAAGAGATGGGTCTTTAATCTTGATTTAAACTGAAAGAGTGTGTCTGCCTCCTGAACAGTGTTAGGTAGAGTTTTGGCGCTAAATAGGTAAAGATCTGGGTGGTGGTGGTGATGGCGCAGTGGATAAGACGCATGCCTTTGGTGTGAGAGACCCGGGTTTGAATCCACTGTGAGACACCAATGTGTCCCTGAGCAAGACACTTAACCCCTAGTTGCTCCAGAGGCGTGCGACCTCTGACATATATAGCAATTGTAAGTCGCTTTGGATAAAAGCATCAGCTAAATTAATAAATGTCAATGTAAATGTAAGATCTGCCGCCCGCAGTCGATTTGGATATTCTAGGTATTATATTATTATCAAATGACCAGAGTTTTGAGAACGCAGCAGACCTGGAGGACTATAATGTGATAAGAGTTCGCTCAAGTACCGAGGAGCTAAACCATTCAGGGCTTTATAAGTAATTAATAAGATTTTAAAATCTATATGATGTTTGATAGGGAGCCAGTGCAGTGTTGACAGAACCGGGCTAATATGGTCATATTTCCTGGTTCTAGTAAGAACTCTAGCTGCTGCATTTTGGACCAACTGTAGTTTGTTGATCAAGCGTGCAGAACAACCACCCAATAAAGCATTACAATAGTCTAACCTTGAGGTCATAAACGCATGAATTAACATTTCTGCATTTAACATTGAGAGCATAGGTCGCAATTTAGATCTGTTTTTGAGATGGAAAAACGCAGTTATACAGATGCTAGAAACATGGCTTTCAAATGAAAGATTGCTATCAAACAGCACACCTAGGTTCCTAACTGATGAAGAAGAATCGACAGAGCAGCCGTCAAGTGTTAGATAGTGTTCTAGATTATTACATGTGGGGCTTTTAGGTCCAATAATTAACACCCCTGTTTTTTCAGAATTTAGCAGTAAGAAGTTACTCGTCATCCAGTTTTTTATATCGACTATTCATTCTGTTAGTTTCTCAATTTGGTGTGTTTCACCGGGCCGCGAAGAAATATAGAGCTGAGTGTCATCAACATAACAGTGAAAGCTAACACCATGTCTCCTGATAATATCTCCCAAGGGTAACATGTAAAGCGTGAAAAGTAACGGGCCTAGTACTGAGCCTTGAGGTACTCCGTACTGCACTTGTGATCGATATGATACCTCTTCATTCACTGCTACGAACTGATGGCGTTCAGATAAGTACGATTTGAACCATGCTAATGCACTTCCACTAATGCTAACAAAGTGTTCTCGTCTATTCAAAAGAATGTTGTGGTCGATAGTGTCGAACGCAGCACTAAGATCCAGTAGAACTAATAAAGAGATACAACCACGATCAGATGATAGAAGCAGGTCATTTGTAACTCTAATGAGAGCAGTCTCAGTACTATGATACGCTCTAAATCCTGACTGGAATTCCTCACAGATACCATTTTTCTCTAAAAAGGAATATACAACCCAAATTTTTAAAATTTGAATAAAATGAAAACTAAAAGAACTTCAAATCACATGAGACTATATTTTATTCACAATAGAACATAGAGAACATAAGAAATGTTTAAACTGAGAAATTTTACAATTTTAGCCAAAAAATGAGCTCATTTCAAATTAGATGTCTGCTACAGGTCTCAAAATAATTGGGATGGGGGCATGTTTAGGCAAGGCAAGTTTATTTATATAGCACATTTTATACACAGTGGTAATTCAAAGTACTTTACATGAAAGGAAGTGAAATAGTCATCAAAAATAATAATCACGGCAATAAAAATAAGGAATTTAAAACAAGGAATTAAAAATAAATAAAAATGGTGTAGCATCTCCTCTTCTTTTCAAAACAGTTTGAAGACATCTGGGCATCGAGGTTATGAGTTTCTGGAGTTTTGGTGTTGAAATTTGGTCCCATTCTTACCTGGTATAGGTTTCCAGCTGCTGAAGAATTTGTGGTCGTTGCCAAATGTACTCTATAGGTGAAAGATCTGGACTGCAGGCAGGCCTTCTGGACCATGTTCACATATGGCTTCCTTTTTGCATGATAGAGCTTTATTTGGCATCTGCAGATGGCACGGCGGATTGTGTTTACTGACAGTAGTTTCTGGAAGTATTCCTGGGCCCATTTAGTAATGTCAATAACAGAATCATGCCGATGAGTGATGCAATGTTGTCTGAGGGCCCGAAGACCACGGGCATCCAACAAAGGTCTTCGGCCTTGTCTCTTACACACAGAGATTTCTCCAGTTTCTCTGAATCTTTTGATGATGTTAAGCACTGTAGATGATGAGATTTGCAAAGCCTTTGCAATTTGACATTAAGGAACGTTGTTTTTAATGTATTCCACAATCTTTTCACAGGAGAGACTCTGCCTCTCTAAGAAATCCCTCTTATAGCTAATCATGTTACAGACCTGATGTCAATTAACCTAATTAGCTGCTAGATGTTCTCCCAGCTGAATCTTTTAAAAAGTTCTTGCTTTTTCAGCCCTTTGTTGCCCCCATGCCAACTATTTTGAGACCTGTAGCAGGCATCAAATTTGAAATGAGCTCATTTAGCGGATAAAAGTGTAACATTTCTCCATTTAAACATTTATGTTCTCTATGTTCTATTGTGAATAAAGTATTGGCTCATGTGATTTGAAAGTCTTTTAATTTTCATTTTATTAAAATTTAAAAAACTTCGCAACATTTCCAGAATTCGGGTTGTAATTGTGAGGATACTACCTTTTCTAGTATCTTTGACAGAAAAGGGAGATTCGAGATCGATCTGTAATTAACTAGATCTTTGGGGTCAAGTTGTGGTTTTTATAAAGTTGAGAGGCTTAATAACAGCCAATCTGAAGGTTTTGGGGACATATCCTAATGACAATGACAAATTAGTAATAGCCAAAAGAGGATCTATGACTTCTGAAAGCAGCTCTTTTAGTAGTTTAGATGGAATAGGGTCTAACATACATGTTGTTGGTTCAGATGATTTAACAAGTTTATACAATTCTTCCTCTCCTATATTAGAGAATGAGTGGAATTGTTCCTCAGGGGAGCTATAGTGCACTGATGCGATACTGTAGCTGACGGCTGCATGATTACAATTTTATCTCTAATAGTATCGATCTTGGAAGTGAAATAATTCATAAAATTATTACTGCTGTGCTGTTGGGAAATGTCAACACCTGCTGATGGGTTATGTTTGAATTACAATTAAAGACAGAAACACTTAAGCAAAATATTTTTTGGTCCCAAATCAATTTATCAATTTTACTGGTAGACCACTGTATGAAGAATTTTGGGGTATAATATTTAATATTTTGGGGTCTTATACCCAGTTTATTTTATTTTACTATCCTCACTTACATAAACAAACTATAGTGTCCTGCACCCACTGGTAAAAAAAATTCAGAAATTATATCTGGTGTCTGAATAAGTTTTGGTTTGACTGTATGATGATGATTTATCATCTGGTGTTTCTGAATTATTGTTGTGGCTCCTCATGAAGGTGTGTTTGTGCTGTAGGCTCATTCGTCTGTGGAGAAGGCCGGTCTGATCTCTCTGGTGAAGATCAGATTCCTGGAGACGGACGAGGCGTTTTCTCTGCGAGGAGAAACTCTACAGCGCGCCATCGAGGAGGACCGCAGGAGAGGATTCGTGCCTGTGATGGTGAATGAGCCTCAGATAATCAGCCGTTTAGTTCGTTACTGTGCAACCATGTGACTGAGTGTGTGTGTGTGTCCCCTGCAGCTGTGTGCGACGCTCGGCTCCACCGGTGTGTGTTCGTTTGACCGTCTGGATGAGCTCGGCCCCATCTGTGAGTGTCATGAGTCAGAGTCACTGAACTCTTCTGAAAAAGCATCACTTCTGTAGCTTCTCTTGCACTTAAGAACTCTGCTGCTTCTCTGTGTGACGCAGGATCCAAAGACCAAACACTGCTTCTGGAATGTGTCTCATATTTACCATGATACTGATTGATATGTGTGTGTGTGTGTGTGTGTAGGTGTGCGTGAGGGTCTCTGGCTGCATGTGGATGCGGCGTATGCAGGTTCTGCTCTGCTGTGTCCTGAACTGCGCTATTTTCTAAACGGAATTGAGTTTGCTGATTCATTCGTCTTCAACCCCTCCAAGTGGATGATGGTCCATTTCGACTGTACGGCATTCTGGTGAGAGACACTTTATTTTCCCGTTGGAAATTATAGACCACAAGAAGGAATTTACACATAATCTCTTATGTTCACCAAGACTGCACTTATTTGAAGCAGAAATCTACTGTAACGTTATAAATGTCTTTACTGTCACTTTTAATGCATCCTTGAGTGTAATGAATCTGATGGGAGTTCAGCGTTTGTTTGAACTGCAGGGTGAAGAATAAGATGAAGCTCCAGCAGACGTTCACCGTCGACCCGCTTTACCTGAGACATGAGAACTCAGACGCCACCGACTTCATGGTAGAGTCACGTTACACTCATTAGAATGTGTTTATCTGTTTGTTTCCCTGCTGTTTGTTGATCAGCGCTCATCTCTCGCAGCACTGGCAGATCTCTCTGAGCCGCCGCTTTCGCTCTCTGAAGCTGTGGTTTGTGATGCGCTCCTTCGGTCTGAAGAACCTGCAGGCTCACATTCGACACGTGAGGAATATAACCTTTACACACTTAATAAATAATCACATCATCCCATGTGTCTCATGAAACTCCAGCAGAAGTCATTTCTTAAATCACTGTAAGGCAAATAGTAGCATTGAACTCAGCGTGTCAGTTGATGTTCGATCGGTTTCATGAAGAGTCAAAGCTAATGCTGCTGTTTCCTGTCTGTGATGATGCATTTCCTGTGATGTCAGAGCGTGGAGATGGCGAAGCTGTTCGAGTCTCTGGTCAGAAACGACACAAACTTCCAGATCCCAGCGCAGCGGCACCTCGGCCTGGTCGTCTTCTGCTTACGAGTAACTAATCTAATGTCACCATACTCACGTGAAATCATCAGAATAACACAATAAACACTTGTTTATAGATTATTGATCAGGTGTCTCATAAAACCCCCTGCGGTGATATGAGAGGACGACATATGACACGGTTTCTGAATGATGCCTTATTCATGTGCTGCGTTCGTCCTCAGTGTTTCTGACTAGTTTTCAAGTGCAGATATCGAAAAATTCTTAAATTAAGATACATTTACTTCAGATGCACAGTAATATGAGATATGATGACTGGTTTCCCGAGAAATGAATGGACGTGAAGTGGAATGAAGTGAGTTTATTTCCAAGTGAAAGCTAATTTTTCTTATATTTGTTATTGAGTATAAAGTATAAGTGAGTATAAACTCACTTCATATCTTGTGTCATGATGCATCTGAAGTAAATATATATTGATTTAAAGGAGTCATATATGATGTGATTTCAAGTTTTCTTTTCTCTTTGGAGTGTTTACAGTTTTTTTGGATTGCTTAAGCACGTTTTTCAAAACAGGGCCCGTGTTTTCAAAACACTACACACAATTAGCACAACCACACACCCAATTAGCAAAACACTACAGATCCTTTGCATAATTAAAAGACTCTTGTAAAAACTATACACTTCTGTTTAAAAACTACACTTTGTTACCATATGAAACACACGTTTCACATGTTACTATACTCTGTTTGCACGAGTTACACTCTGCTGTGATAAACCTAAAACACTTTTAGCACTTCTACTTCCCTATGATTAGAGTAGGCTACCATCAACAAAGTACAAATATAAAGTAAATCCACCAAACACTACACAAGACCAATGTTGCAGACTGAAGAAACTCATTTATTTCTCAACACGCCCAAAATGTTGACATGGAGATTCATAATACTGTAACAAAATGTCACTTTACGTATTGTACTGCAAGTTTACGGTTACAAAAAAAAAAAAAAAAACACTAGACATTGTCTCTTCGCCTAGCTGGATCTGGCCAGAGAATTTCATCAACATCGCAGGCAATGTTGTCATTAGCCAGACACCTTGGAAAGAAACGTCTTGAATGACGAATCCATCCTTGCATTGCTGCTACCTCCATCTGGTCACAGGCCTCCTCCATGGCTTGGATGAGGGGTACCTCAGCCTGGAGATGGAGATCATATACCTTCAACCGCCATGCCGAGAAAATGTCTTCTATAGGGTTGAGGAATGGAGAGTATGGTGGAAGATATAGGACGGTGAAATGTGGATGTTGCTGAAACCAGTTCTGAACCAGAGCAGAGCGGTGGAAAGACACATTGTCCCAGACAACAATGTATTGCATATGATCGATTTGATTTGCTGCTGTTATGTTGTGCAATTGGTCCAAGAATGTAAGTATGAGTGCTGTGTTGTAAGGGCCCATATGGGCATGGCGGTGGAGGACCCCATTCTGTGTAATGGCTGCACAGAGTGTTATATTACCCCCACGTTGCCCTGGGACATTGACTATAGCCCTGTGGCCAATGATGTTTCTTCCCCTCCTTCGTGTTCTTGTCAGGTTGAACCCAGCCTCATCCCAGCCTAGAATACAGTACTGTAAGCAGTTACTGAAACCGTGCAGATGTTTTTGATATGGTGATATTTTTACAATACCTATTTTCCAGTCTAAATGTTCTTATCACACTTGCCACTGTGTATCGGCTTAGATTTGGCTGTACTCGCAGTCCAGCCTCCCTCAGCGTCAGGCCGTGGTTGACAACGTGGTCAACCAGTGTTGCGCGGATCTCATTTGTCAGATTCGGTCCTCTTTGAGCACCTCCTCCCCTTCCTCCTCCTCCTTCTCGTCCTCCTCCTCGTCGTCTTACTCTTTCTCTGACTCTTTCCATTGTGATTGAAGACCGATGAACTCACCTGCTGCTTTTTATAGTGCTTATACACCTGATTGGTGTGTCTACAATTAAGCAAACAAGTGTTTGCACACCTGATGACTGTGTTGAACCAATTGGTTGGACGGTGCGGTAATTTGACAGTCAGTGCTTTGGTATTGCAAGGAAGTGACTTCATGATAGATTTTTGTGTGTAATGTATGTTAAGTGTGTTTAGTGTTTTGCAAATCACTGTGTGTAGAGTTTTGCAACAAGTGTGAGGTTGACAATGTGCTTATAGTTGTGCAAATATGGGCTGATGTTTTGCTTCTTGAGTGTAAGGTTTTGCTAATAGTGTACTACTTTTCATTTTAGTGTGTAAGCAATTCAAAAAAACTGTAAGCTGTTTGTGTATAGATAAGATCCATAAGGTTGCAAAGACTAAAGTCTCAAACCCAAAGAGATATTCTTTATAAAAGTTAAGACTCGTCCAGATCTTCCTAAAACGCCTCAGTCAAACACGCCCCACACGTCTACGTCACGGTGTGGGAAGATTTGCAGAACACCGCCTAAATGTTTACGCAAAGAAAGAAGGCGTAACTTTTATTCATGTTGTAGAATTGTTGTCGTGGAGATGCTGTGTGTTTCCAAATATGGTAAGGGGCATAACATTTCCGTCACATGCTTGAGGTATTCGGCCAATCACAACGCACTGGATAGCTGGCCAATCAGAGCACAGCACGCTTCTCAGAACCATGACGTTTGTAAAAATCGACGTGTTTCAGAAAGGCAGGGCAGAGAGGAGCAACAATAATGTACAGTATGTGGAAAATAAGGTGTTTTTTTAACCTTAAACTGCGTAAACACATTGCATTACACCAAATACACCAAATAATGTTATTTTTAGCAACATCATATGACCCCCTTAAGAATTTTTAGACTTTGTACTGGACAGGACAACAATATTGAGTTGAGCATGTCATATTTTGTGGTGCTGTTGTACACAGTTACATCCTTAGATACACCTTTTCTACCTTATTTACCCCTAAAGTGTGCAACTTGTTGTTGACAAGTCATGGTCGATGGTTTTGATCACACATTCAAATATTGTAACACTTTATTTTGATAGTCCACTTCAGACAGTCTACTAACAGTAAGTAACGTTGCAACTACATGTCAACTAGCAGTCATTAGAGTATTAATTGACTGTCTGCTTAATATCTTCTAACACTTTATTTTAATGGGTCCACAACACACTATGAGAAACTTTGCAAGTATTTGTCAAATTATTCTACTAACCCTAAACCTAACAGTCTACTAGAGTTATTAGACATGTAGTTGCAAATTAATGAGAATTAGTTGATATGTAGTTGCTTATAGTTAGTAAAATGTCTAAAGTGAACTTTCAAAATAAAGTGTAACCAAATACTGCTGCTTTATATCCACACCAGTCACACCACACGCTCCATCTGTCCTTAGGCTGGAAACGGAGCTACGCAGGAGTTACTGCGCAAACTGACTAAATCAGGGCAGATGTTTCTGATTCCAGCCGCCATCGGGAACAAACTCATCATCCGCTTCGCCGTGACATCTCAGTTCACGAGTGCTCAGGACATCCAGAGAGACTGGAGCCTGATCTGGCAGACGGCCAGAGAGGTGCTACGCTCCTGTGCTCTCTCGCGCCAGCCCAACGTGCTCTCAGATGAGGAGAGCGAGGACGAGCTGAGCCGGATGCGTCTGGAGCCCATGATCGATGAGCATCTGGTGCGGCAGGGCCAGAGACGGGCCACTCGCTCGCTGAGCTGCAGCGCCGAGCTCCCGCCCCAGAGAGTGCAGAGAGACGCCCCGCTGGAGCAGATCCCCGAGCGGCCCGCACGGGAGCACCGAGCGCAGAAGAGGCTGCTGAAGTTCCACAGTGTGCCCAGTCTGTCCCAGGTGTGGGCGCAGTGCGGCATGCAGCAGCTCTACCAGCCCTTCAGACGAGGATGGGTCACCAGCAGAGCCAGCTGTTTCAACTGCTTCCCTCTGGAGACCAGCCCGCTGCCCACCAAATAACACACACTCACTGACACACACACACACACCCGCATGCACATACACAAACTCACACACTCACAACACACTCTTGTGCACTTATGCACACACATACACACACTCACTCTTATCCACACACTTTCACACATGCATAGTCATAGTACACACAGATTTGCACACAATTTTTCATGTGCATACTCACACATGCATACTCTTGTACACTGTCACACGCACACACACTCACAGACACCCTCGTGCACTCACACACAAACTCACACTCACAACACACACTCACGCAAACACTCTTTTGTGTACTTGTGCACACACATACACACAGTCACTTTTATGCACACACTCTAACACATGCATACTCCTGTACACACACACACACACTTGTAAACTTTTGCATGTGCATACTCACACATGCATACTCGTGCACACACTCGCACGTGCACACACATTCACACATGCATAGTCTTGTACACACACACTCTTGCACACTCTTACACACTCACACTCATAGTCTTGTATACACACTTGTACACACTCTCGCACATGCACACACACATTCACACATGCATAGTCTTGTACACACACACTCTTGCACACTCTTACACACTCACACTCATAGTCTTGTATACACACTTGTACACACTTTTGCATGTGCATACTCACACATGCATAGTCTTGTACACTTGCGCATACTCTCGCACATGCACACACACTCACACATGCATACTCTTGCATATGCACACACACACACTTACACATGCATAGTCTTGTACTCACATTTGCACACACTTTTGCATGTGCATACTCACACATTCGTACTCCCGTATGCACACACACTCATGGACACTCTTGCACATGCACACACACACACTCACACTCACATGCATACTCTCGCACATGCACACACACTTACACATGCATACTCTTGTACACACACACTCTCACACATGCACACACACTCACATACTTTTGTATACACACTTGTGCACACTCTCGCACATGCACACACACACACACACACACACACAGCTGTAGAACAGTTTCTCCAGGACTCAAGTGTCAGGATGTTTTCAGACGGGCAGGTCAGTGCAGCATCGGCACACTCACTACTGTACCTGTGACTATTAAGCAACATCAGAGAACTGTGAATGTATTGTTAAATGACTGAAACACTGAATCTCAGGGGAAGTTTAAGTGAATATTTTAGGATGACAAAAGGTTTGGTAATCCCTGATGTAGACAAAAATAATTAATGCCTGTGAAGTTATAAAACATTTACATTTTTGTTGTAGCAGATCTTCATGTGCTCTAATAAAAGCTTCTGGTCTATGACTGAAATGACTGATCATCAGTTCTGTACATGTGTGAGATGATATAATTGTGAAGAAGGAGAAACATCATGAACAACATCTTCCTCTTTCTTCACGTGTGTTCAAAGCATCCCATAATGCACCTGATGAAATAATGACTGTCCAGAGCTGGAATCTGGTCCTTTTAAACGATTTAATTTACCCAAATATGATGATTCCCTTCATAAATGATAAAGGCAGCTTTATATTTTCATGTATACAGATACAATACTGCATATGAAAAGTTGCGATGATATAAAGAGGTGTGATGTTATAAAAACATGTTTTCTAAATTAAAAAATTCTTTGTGATCATACAAAGTAAAAAAATATTAAAATTATTTAGTAAATAATTAAATGGTATTAGTTTGTATTAGCATTGATTTATTTTAAATCTTTTTTGACTGAATATTAGAAATAATATTAAGTTTGAGTAATATTGGATTTCATTCATGTTGCATCTTTTCCAGACATCTAGTTGTGTTGTTTCAGAGTGTGATATTATGTATTAAATGTATTAAAATCATAATCTCTGTAAAATCAGTTTATGGATTTGTTTCCAGCTGAATAAATCTGGTTGTGTGTTCATCAGAGTCTCATGTGTCCGTTCATGATGGAACTGTAAATCTCCTGCGTCAACGGCACAAAGGTCTGCTTCGACTCGTCCAGGAAGAAGAGTTTACTCCGGATGACGTTTGGGTCGAATCCCTCCTGCACCAGCTGACCTTTGACCTGTTTGAAGGTCCCCGTCACGTCCAGCTCGTCCTGCGGAGGAGTCAGACGGGCTTCAGAACACACTGATGTCAAAACATACAAACACTGAAGTTCTGTTAGCCATAATAGTGCTGTGTGTGTGTTTAGTACATCATCAGCACGAGTCCATAGATGTGCTTCCACAACTGTACAATTCCATTCATTATCACAGCTGAACTGACTCCTGTAGGCTTTGCGTGTGTGTGTGTGTGTGTGTGTGTGTGAGTGTGTGTGTGTGTGTGTGTCAGTGAGTGAGTGAGTGTGTGTGTGTGTGTGTGCGTGCGTGCGTGCGTGCGTGTGTGTGTGTGTGTGTGTGCGTGCGTGCCTGTATCCTGATGAAGTGTGGTCTGGCGTACGCCGGCAGGAGGTTCTTCATATGTTTGTATGTGGCAGATCCGTCAAACTCCATCCCGTCTGTGAGCTTGAGAGCCGCCATCCCAATCCGTCCCTCGTGACCTGAGAGAAACACATGAAATCTGAGACGATCGGACAAACACTGCTCCTCCATCAGCTCCGAAGATCCTGACCTGATACTTTCACACCGTAGACGTATGCGGCTTCAACAGAATCCAGCATGAGCAAAATCTCAGACACTTCAGTCGTGGCCACATTTTCTCCTTTCCACCTAAAACACCAGAAGCAGGAATTAATCATTCAACTGCATTCAGTAACACTTTATTCTGAGAGTTCACTGTAGACGCTCTACTAACTATCAGTAACATTGCAAACAGTGCTGGGATGTAATAGGTTACAGATTAGAAGTTACCCTGTTTAAAATGTAAGAAGTAGTGTAACTGTAATTATAGTTGATTACTTTTCTAAATTTCTAATGAATGTTTTCAAAAGTTAATCATTTTCAGACATATAAACTGCGCAGGATTAATTTTACAGTAGAACTCAGTACTGATTACTGTCAGACTTTCAGAATACTTCAGAAATTTAACTTTAATTAAGATTATAATAATTTAATTTATTTAGAGCACAGCCACCACAAAATCAGACTTTAGCACCTCTTTTTACTTCAATTCATCATTCTGAGGTTAAATACTCATTTAAAAACATAATAAGATATAGTTTAATAGCTGTGATACTGTTTTTGAAATTAAAAATTTGCATAGCTATGACAGGAAACACTGGCATCTAATAAAGCCTTGGAAAAACAGTTAATCTTAAAAAATAAAGCATATAATAGGAAATAAAACAATCATGGAATAAGCATAAACTCCTGAAACATCGGTGTCTCATATTTTGAAGCAGTCAGTGCAATTTGGGAAAGGAATCAATCAAATCTGTATGTGTGCTAAAATATTCAGATCAGGGGCGGATTTAGTGATTTGAGCCTGCGGCAAAATATAGGAATGGGGCCCTATACAGTATATTTGCACACATTTACCAAGATCATCCTTGAGGTGCGCTTCTCTCATAAACGCTACTTTATCAAATAAAATGAAAATGCCATCAAAACTTTTCTTGTTTAGTAATTTTAACTACACATTTAAATTAAACTGAAAAAAAATTATTAAAAGGTAATAATACATTTACACACTTAAGGATTATATCAACCAAAAGTAACTGTGTATGCGTCCTCTACTTGGGTCATTCTCATAAAGTAAGCAGCATTTAAAACAATACACGTATAATACGCACTGTTGCTCAATATTCAATTAGGCTACAGATTCAGATGCATGATCGTTTCATTTGCTACAAGCAGGATACACAAGAAGCACGTTCAACGCAAACAGTTGTTGTGGTACTAAAGACCGTAAACAGCAACCGTTCAAGTGTCCGCACTTAATGTGCATCTGGTTTATGAAAAGCATTTTAGGGGCTTTTGGGCGACCAAGGCAGTCTCCAACCTTTGCCTAATGGTAAGTCCACCCCTGATTCAGATGTAACCTCCTTTGTAATCATTAAAATTTTCATAAGTAACTGTAATTTAATTACACATTTTTTTTCTCAGTAACTGTAAATGATTAAAATTACATTTATTTTGTAATTAAATAATGTAACTTTGTTACATGTAACTAGTTACTCCCCAGCACTGATTACAACTCCATGTCAACTAGAGTTTTCATGGACTGCCTGCTTAATATCTGCTCACACTTTATTCTGATGGTCTTCAACACAGGTTCGACTGACTAGAAATAACTGAAGTGCATGTCACCTTACTCTACTAACCCTAACCTGACAGTCTACTAATGCTGAGTTAGCTGACATGTAGTTAACCCATGTCCTTCATTCACTGAATCTCACCGGAACGTGTCTCCAATGCGGTCCTGAAAGTAAAGGAAGCCGTCGCGGTCGGCTAATATGAGATCTCCAGTGTTGAAGTACAGATCTCCTTTCTTAAAGACGTTCTTCAGCTTCTTCTTCTCTGTTTGAGCAGGGTTTTTAGCGTAGCCGCTGAACGGAGCGATTTTATTGATCTTTGCCACCAGCAGCCCGGTTTCACCTGAACAGTAAACAGACACATCAGCCGCTCAAACACAATTCACTTTAGTACAGTTAATTATCATGCATTTTGTTTCCAGATGTTCTGGGTTTCCTCTGGCATCCCTGCATCACTTCTGATTGAACACCTTCATGATGGTTTTACCTGGAGCGACCTCCACACACAGTCCACTGGAGTCTCGCACCGGCTCCTCCGTCTCTGGATTGAACTTAATGAAGGCAAAAGGAATCAGCATCTGCACACACACACACACACACACACACACACGTTCATCAACATACACATGAGCAGAATCACATTTACAATCATAGTTAGTCTTGAGTGCATTGTGGACCTTGTGGATGGCAGTCACTCTCCCGATGGAGCCGATTTTCCCGGTGTAGTTTATGAATCCGATGTTTCCCTCGGTAGCTCCGTAGCATTCGCAGATGCACACGTTCCCGAAGCGCTGCAGGAATTCCTCCCACGTCTCCGCTCTGATGCCGTTCCCCAGAGCCAGACGCACACGGTGATCACGGTCACGCTCGCTCTACAGACACACGGTTTCAACTGTCACAAGAGTCAAAGGCCATCCTTCTGATCTGTGTGTTTTCACTCCTTTTCAATCAGTATTGACTGCACATGTGACATACAGGAATGAAGTTGTTTTCAAGGCTGAAATACGTGGATGACTACTGCTCAGATTCACAGTCTGGAGTCAGTCTGCAGATCTGAGTTGACCGATTTTATAGAAAATCATGAGGTGTATAACCCGTTTCCGCCACTGAATAAAAATAAAACAAGATAAATGCAACTTTATATAACTTTGTGAGTTGTAAAATGTTTATAATTTTTTGAAGGGTGATGTTTTGTAGTATTTATAGGGGTTATTGTATACGGTATTATACTGATGTTTTTCTTACATAATCTGTTTTGGGATTCTCCTGCCCAGGGACAGCAGATGAAATTGAGCTAATTCAGGGGCAGTTTTATAACTGCCATTGTCCCTGCCAAGTAATGAATTAAAAGGGTCATATGATGCAATTTCAAGTTCTCCTTTCTCTTTGGAGTGTTACAAGCTGATTGTGTATAGATAAGATCCCTGGAAAGAAAGGCGTTGTGGTTTCAGTAACCGCAGTAGTGTTGATGCAGCGGTGTCAGGGAGACGCTGTGTGTTTCTAAGCGAAAGCAAACTTTATTTGGCCTTCCGGAAGTAGAAGCATTTAGGAATCATTAAGATTACTTACAACAGAACAGCAACGCATTTTATGGACGACCATTTCGTGAACCTAGGAGAGGAGGTCATTCTGACTTTGCTATGACAATCTGGCACTTCTGAATCAGCGACTGTAAGTATGTTTTGTTATTAGTTTAAGTATTTGCTAATGACTGTTTAAATGTGGAGTTTTGCGCGTCGTGTGTGTGTATGTTTGTATTGTATGTATTGAACTGATGGTAAAACTACGGACATTATTTACTGTCTTTCTTTACTATAATTAAAGCTGAAGCTGGCAATTATGGAAAGGGGCATCATTCCGACACGGCTTGCGGTGTTCGGCCAATCACAATGCACTGTCCCAGTTGGCCAATCAGAGCAGACTGCACTTGTCGGAAGGAGGGACTTTTTTTTTTTTTTTGTCGAAATCGAAAGGTTTGAGAGAGGCGGGGCATAGAGGACTTACAATAATGTACAGTATTTGAAAAATAATGTGTTCTTTGAACAATAAAACATGTCAACATATTCTGTGACACCAAATACACAAAATGATGTTTTATTAACAAGGTTTGGGAGGAGCAGGATCAGATAATCAGTCTGGCCCAGGTGGAGCTCGTCAGCTAATCACCTTAACAAGCACATCAGGTGTATATATATGCAGCCAACTCACCTCTGTTCTGTGACAGTTTTCCAGCATCCCACCTCCATCCCAACTCCTCACTCTTAATCTAATTTCATCCCATTCTTGGGATGGGGGGGGTCTCTGGGCTCGGGCTCTATCCCGAGCTCGGAGCCCTCCCTCCGGACAGCACGCCAAATATGATATTATATGTTAGTGCAAACTCGTGAAATAATGATCTTTAAAAAAGCATCATATGACCCCTTTAAATAAAACACAATTCTGCCTTATTTCCTCGCAATTCTGACTTTTTTTCTCCTAACAGTGAGAACTTGCAATTCTGAGTTATAAAGACTGACATTTTTCTTACAATTGCGAGTTTATATCTCGCAATGTTTCACGCAATTCTGAGAAAAACAGTCCGAATTCTGAGAAAAAAAGGCAACTAACTTTTTATTTTTTATTCAGTGGTGGAAAAGGGCTTCCATAGTATGATGGACACAGACTGTGATTTTTTTAGCTTCAGCCATCCATCAATCCATCCAGTCAGAGCAGTTTGTATTCAGAATTTAGTGTGTGATCCTTTTAGTGCATCATGTCCAGTTTTTCTTTGTAACCATTTACAAATTCATTGAATGTGTATGATGCCTAGTGTTTTAAAACCTTTTCAGATATCTGAAGTCATGTAGTGTATTCCAGTGTTAGGGATGACACACACACAGAGAGAGCAGAGGCGTGTACCTTGGGCGTGTTGCACAGGTAACGCATGACCTCTCCGATGTACTGGATGACCGTCACCTCATGCTCCCGACAGTCGTCCCAAAACCGAGACGCAGAAAACTTCCTCTTCAGCACCACTGTGATCCCTGAAACCACAGACACGGACGAATAAACCACTCTAACCACTCAGTCTGATCGGAAATCTGACCCTCCACAAAATCTAGAGACGTGCAGCTCAGATGCAGTGTTGATGTTTAACAAAAACGTGAACAAAGGACTTGATGTGAAAACAGTATTTTTTACCATCGATTTGGTACAGATCTCAGATCACAACAGAAATTCTCAAAACATCCAGTCAAGCTGCCAATGCTTTGCTGCATTCATGCATTAATTACGTACAATTATCTGCTGTTTCCTACATTATCAATTGCTTATGAACAATAAATCTGTTCTCTCCTCAAAAAAAATATATTAGTTCACAGTCATAAAATGAAAAATTGGTGATTCTATAGTCATATTTTGTATTAGCCTTTTTTTTTGTAAATGTGTCCTGAATTGATTGATTTCTCTCAGCTGAATCTTGACTTTCACTTATGACCGTGGCTGATGCTAACAGGTTTCCACTTCATTTGACCTGCAGATGGACCTTCATTTGACAGCAGGATCTGAACATGCAGTAGAACCAGAGACGTGCGGTCCAGCAGATGTTCCCGAGTGTGTATTAGGGTGCGTTCCTGAGTGTGTATTGGGGTGTGTTCCTGAGTGTGTATTGGGGTGTGTTCCTGAGTGTGTATTAGGGTGCGTTCCCGAGTGTGTATTAGGGTGCGTTCCTGAGTGTGTATTAGGGTGCGTTCCTGAGTGTGTATTGGGGTGCATTCCAGAGTGTGTATTGGGATGTGTTCCAGATGTGTATTGGGGTGCGTTCCCGAGTGTGTATTAGGGTGCGTTCCTGAGTGTGTATTAGGGTGCGTTCCTGAGTGTGTATTGGGGTGTGTTCCAGAGTGTGTATTGGGGTGCATTCCAGATTGTGTATTAGGGTGCGTTCCTGAGTGTGTATTGGGGTGTGTTCCAGAATGTGTATTAGGGTGCGTTCCTAAGTGTGTATTGGGGTGCATTCCAGAGTGTGTATTGGGGTGCATTCCAGAGTGTGTATTGGGGTGCATTCCAGATTGTGTATTAGGGTGCGTTCCTGAGTGTGTATTGGGGTGTGTTCCAGAATGTGTATTAGGGTGCGTTCCTAAGTATGTATTGGGGTGTGTTCCAGAATGTGTATTAGGGTGCGTTCCTAAGTGTGTATTGGGGTGTGTTCCAGAGTGTGTTTTGGGGTGTGTTCCCAAGTGTGCATTAGGGTGCGTTCCTGAGTGTGTATTGGAGTGCATTCCAGAGTGTGTATTGGGGTGCATTCCAGAGTGTGTATTGGGGTGTGTTCCAGAGTGTGTTTTGGGGTGTGTTCCCAAGTGTGCATTAGGGTGCGTTCCTGAGTGTGTATTGGAGTGCATTCCAGAGTGTGTATTGGGGTGTGTTCCAGAGTGTGTTTTGGGGTGTGTTCCCAAGTGTGCATTAGGGTGCGTTCCTGAGTGTGTATTGGGGTGCATTCCAGAGTGTGTATTGGGGTGCATTCCAGAGTGTGTATTGGGGTGTGTTCCAGAGTGTGTTTTGGGGTGTGTTCCCAAGTGTGCATTAGGGTGTGTTCCAGAGTGTGTTTTGGGGTGTGTTCCAGAGTGTGTATTAGGGTGCGTTCCTGAGTGTGTATTGGGGTGCGTTCCAGAGTGTGTATTGGGATGTGTTCCAGAGTGTGTATTGGGGTGCATTCCAGAGTGTGTTTTGGGGTGTGTTCCAGAGTGTGTTTTGGGGTGTGTTACCGAGTGTGCATTAGGGTGCATTCCAGAGTGTGTATTGGGGTGTGTTCCAGAGTGTGTTTTGGGGTGAGTTCCCGAGTGTGTATTAGGGTGTGTTCCAGAATGTGTATTAGGGTGCGTTCCTAAGTGTGTATTGGGGTGCATTCCAGAGTGTGTATTGGGGTGCATTCCAGAGTGTGTATTAGGGTGCGTTCCTGAGTGTATATTGGAGTGCATTCCAGAGTGTGTATTGGGGTGTGTTCCAGAGTGTGTTTTGGGGTGTGTTCCCGAGTGTGCATTAGGGTGTGTTCCTGAGTGTGTATTGGGGTGCATTCCAGAGTGTGTATTGGGATGTGTTCCAGAGTGTGTATTGGGGTGTGTTCCAGAGTGTGTATTGGGGTGTGTTACCGAGTGTGTATTAGGGTGTGTTCCAAAGTGTGTATTAGGGTGTGTTCCAGAGTGTGTATTGGGGTGCATTCCAGAGTGTGTATTGGGGTGTGTTCCCGAGTGTGTATTAGGGTGTGTTCCAGAGTGTGTATTGGGGTGCATTCCAGAGTGTGTATTGGGGTGTGTTCCCGAGTGTGTATTAGGGTGTGTTCCAGAGTGTGTATTGGGGTGTGTTCCAGAGTGTGTATTGGGGTGCATTCGAGAGTGTGTTTTGGGGTGTGTTCCAGAGTGTGTTTTGGGGTGTGTTACCGAGTGTGCATTAGGGTGCATTCCTGAGTGTGTATTGGGGTGCGTTCCTGAGTGTGTATTGGGGTGTGTTCCAGAGTGTGTATTGGGGTGCATTCCAGAGTATGTATTGGGGTGTGTTCCAGAGTGTGTATTGGGGTGTGTTCCCGTGTTTGTATTAGGGTGTGTTCCAAAGTGTGTATTGGGGTGCATTCCAGAGTGTGTATTGGGGTGTGTTCCCGAGTGTGTATTAGGGTGTGTTCCAGAGTGTGTATTGGGGTGTATTCCAGAGTGTGTTTTGGGGTGCATTCCAGAGAGTGTTTTGGGGTGTGTTACCGAGTGTGCATTAGGGTGCATTCCTGAGTGTGTATTGGGGTGTGTTCCAGAGTGTGTTTTGGGGTGTGTTCCTGAGTGTGCATTGGGGTGTGTTCCAGAGTGTGTATTGGGGTGTGTGTGTATTGGGGTGTGTTCCAGAGTGTGTATTGGGGTGTGTTCCAGAGTGTGTATTGGGGTGCATTTCGGGTGTGTGATGCCGTACCCCGCTCTATGGCTCCGGTGAGGCCGGCGAGGAAACCTGCGCTGTGGTACAGGGGCAGGCAGATGTAGAGGACGTCTCCGGAGATCACACCTGTCATGCGCTGCAGGAAAGACATCAGCCAGAGTCTGTGGTGGTTGATCACTGCCGCTTTAGGAAGACCTGCAACACACAGATACACCTGAGCAAGAGCCGCACTTGCCTCACATACCTGAGAGAGAGCGGAGACTCACCTGTGGTGCCGGAGGTGTAGATGTAGAGGGCGGGGCTCCGGATGCTGATGTCACGCCTCAGGCTGAGGGGCAGAGCCTCTTCTGATGCGCCGCGCACCGCAGCAGACAGATTGACGATGCCGTCCGTCTCGCAGCCGCCGAACAGCTGGAGCACAGACACGCCGCACATGCGCAGAGATGGCAGAACCTCGGCCACCGCTGAAGCCAAATCTGCACAAACACACAGCACAATACTATAGAGCATTGGTCTCAAACTCAATTCCTGGAGGGCCGCAGCTCTGCACAGTTTAGGTCCAACCAGCTCCTAATCATTTTTTGATTAGTTTGATTAGGGTTGGAGCTAAACTGTGCAGAGCTGTGGCCCTCCAGGAATTGAGTTTGAGTCCAATGCTATAGAGGTACTTTAGTCATTAAAACAGCATCAGCCAGTCAATTCATCTGTATCTCATGCATTTAGTGGATTAGTTTAAACCTGCACAGGCATTTCCATCTGACAGCACTTCAAAAACCAAACCCACACACAGTGTTGGGGAAAGTTATTTTAAAAGTAATGCATTACAATATCGCATTACTTCCTGAAAAAGTAACTAATTACATTACTAGTTACTTTTTTTTTGGAAAGTAATGCGTTAGACTACTGTTTTTTTATATAACGTTACTTTTTCTCATCAGGGCTGGGCTTGGTTGTTTGTTCATGGTATTAAAAAAAGTTATATTTCTGCCAAATAAAATACATGAAGGATATTTATGTTAATTAACATTTAATTGTTGCAGGTTTGTGTCGTATTCTGAATCAGCATTTGACTGTTTTTGAGCAATACTGCATCTGTTTTTGTGCAGGTGAGATGACTTCTCTCAACATGGCAACACCAGAGCTGTCAGTCAATACATGAGAAACAAAGGAACTGGAGTTACTTATTTGAAAAAGTAACTCAGATATTTTCTTATAATTTAAAAAGTAATAAGTTACTTTACTAGTTACTTGAAAAAAGCTATTTGATACCCCAAACACTCCCCATTCATGAAACCTACTCAACTATACAAATTGATTTACACTCGTGTTGCTTTAAAATAACTACAATTATTTTAGATTCATTCATACAATTTTATTTTTATTATTTCTTATTATTCATACAATATTTTAATTATTTTTAGCATTTTTTAAATGAAAAGCTCTCTCCTTCATCCCATTCTGATGCACACATGCATTTATAAATTTTAACAAGAATTCTATTTTGTCATGAAGTGACACCACAATTATAGAAAGTTCCTTTTCATCATATTTGCATTCATTTAACTGCATAATTTGTATTAATTTTTTAATGCCTATTAAATTCTGATGTTAAACTAATTCTGAAGAAAGGTAGACGCTGAATTAATTACATATCAAATGAATCCATATGACAGCAATTGCCCATTTTAATCAGAAATGAACATGTTAGGTTGGCAAAACATCCGGAAACTTTAAAAATCCTTTGAGGTTGAAGGTTATAGACCAGGCAGACAAAATCAATATTTTAGGATTTTTTTATTTTATTTTATCATATTTTATTACATTTTTCATGGAAGACCAGAATGCCATTGCAATTCAGTAGCACACAGCAGTCACGCTTACACATGAGTGAATGTCATTCATTAGATCAAGAGTAAACTTTAGATAGATAGACACAGACAGACAGACAGACAGACAGACAGACAGACCGATAGATAGATAGACAGACAGACCGATAGATAGATAGATAGATAGATAGATAGATAGATAGATAGATAGATAGATAGATAGATAGATAGATAGATAGATAGATAGATAGATCAGGTTCTGCTGGCACTGAAGCTGGTGTTCACCTGCATCAGTGATGAGGGCCGTGGCGCCGCAGCAGTCGCAGCAGTGCAGCAGAGATCGACCCCTGAGGTTCGTGTTCAGGAGCGCGACCGTGCAGCCCAGTTTCGCGAGCGCGAGCCAAGTCCACACGTACTGGGGCGCGTTCCCGTGATAGAGCGCCACGACCTGACCCGCGTGCACGAGCGCGCGTTCCCGCAGCGCGTTCGCGACTCTGTTACTGATCCGGTCAGCATCGAGGTAAGAGAAAACCTCGCCCTCGAACACGATAAAGCGCTTCTGCGGGTGACTCCGCGCGACGTCCGCGAACCGGTCCAGAATCGTGTAGCAGGGCGTTCCGCGGCCGAACCGAGCCACCAGCCTCCCGACGTTAAACGTTCTGAGTACGAAGATAAAATCCTGAGTAAAATACGGGAAACGAACGTACAGGAAAAGTAAGCAAGAAACGGCCAACCCGAGGAGAACCGAATAAATCATGTTGATGAAGAAACGGGTTACGGGTCTAAAGTTTAAAGGTTCGAGTGACCAATCAGCGCGGAAGGCGGAGACTGACCGCTGCCAATCACTCCTCCAGACTGAGACCCTGGGACCCATCTTGAAGGAGATCTCTACCTGAGCAGGTGAGGAAGGAGGAGCGAGGATGTTTCTTATGGAAGTGTTTCTGGTCGAGAAACCTTTTTTCTTTTCTTTTCTTTTCTTTTTACAACTAGGAGCATTTCTCAGTACTTGGGTCAGTTTTTCAGAAGTCTTCACACGGCGAGCACAACATCAGTGTCTGTGGCTGAACTGCGGATCATTTATCGTTGCTTTGGTGCAGAATACATTCATTGACAACATCTTCAAATTACATCCATTCTTTTCTGCTTCGACACAAACTCCACTACACAAGCTGATCTGTTTACATACTGTCTACACTTAAGTTCAGTACAAAAATGACTGAAATTTGCAACATTTCTACAGTAATATCATATAGAAACATATTCTGAATGTAAAAGCAGTAGCTGAGCATCTTCACAAGTGTTAGTCTTTCACTTTCATTACCATCTGTACAAAAGAGGAATACTTCTGCACTGTAATATAAACATGGATCATATACTGCAGTGAATTATAAAGAGCTAGTTTCATAAAGACATTTTACAGAAGAAAACATTGTATAATGCTATGCTGTTATTATGTTTTAGGTCGTTGTGTTATGAGTGATAAAGTGTGTTTGTTTGGTGAAAAGCTTTGCTAGAGTTGCGTTAGAATGAGTTGATTTGAGACATTAATGAAGTGTTTTGGTAGTTTTATGCATTCTGAATGAACTGCTGTGTCAAGCTGAAATATATTTAGAAGAACTGTGTGAAGAGATCAAGAATATTCCAGTATAGCCGACAGGTTTTCCATATGTGATACATTAAATGAGTAACTGTAATGAGTAACAATACTCGATGTGCTAAAGGCTGCATCAGATACTCTCGCAAATCAAGCCACTTTTACTTCTACAGCGCTTTATACAGTATACAGAGAGAAACAGCAATATAACAAAACAGTTTCAGAATTCAGTGTCAGTTCAGTAACTGCAGTATTTATTACATATTTTATTCATATGGGAATAGTTTGTGAATACTCTGTTAACATCTTTACTCTTTGCATCACGTCAAGATGTTGTCCTTTATTTTACAGTTTTTCTCAATTGCTAACCTCCCTTTGTCCAATCTATAGTCACATTTTAAACCGTCTGTTGTGACCTTAACACAATTCATGTTGTTTATAGAGCCTTCATATAGCGTGAAGGCTCTACTTCTGCAACAACAGCAGTTTAACCCTCATGTTCTGCTCAAAAACAGGTCACTTCCTGTATGGGCCGGGTCAAATTGACCCATATTGGATTCAATGTAATTCCACAAAAATTACGACTTGGAAAAAAAAAACATACAATCAATAAACTTTTAATATCAGTACTTTTCACACGTCAAAGAATGAATATCTGAATTTATGATTGATAAAAATGTTTTTAACCTCTATTTTTGCCTGCCAGTCCCCAGACCTGTGAGATGTTTGCGACTGCGCATATTTTAAAGATAATATCTTGGTCTAAACCTAAAGTAATCTTGACAAATTATAAATCATTTGAAAGGTTTCAGACTCTAGTTTTCATATTTGGTGGCTGTTTTTCAAAGAAATGACAGAGTTCAAGTTCAGAGTTGACTGAAGCTTCTGTAATTACCACGGGATGTTAATCAACAGAGAAACAAATGAGAGACATAATTAGCGTAGAACAATAGATAAATAGCAATAGATTCTCCATTTGTGATATGGTGCCAAACACACTCTTATTCTATACGTATGTCTTTATGTGTTTTAGAGAAAGACTTCAAATCCGATATTAAAGTCACTGCCCTACTATTTCTGAATAGGATGTCTACTTCATAAAGTATGGAAATATATAGTTCAGTATTGTTAACACTCAAACAATAACTGGAAATCAAGTATGTGTATCATCTAGTGGAAAAGTTTGGTACTGCATCCACAAAATTGTACTTAAAAGTTCATTTTTTGAGATATCAACCTAACATTTGGCACAAAACGTGTTCAGATGATTGCCTTTGATTGTCTTGAAGATTTGGTGGTAAACATGTTTTGTAAAATTGCTATTTTAATGTAAAATATAAAAATATGTATTTTTATATTTTTCATTTTCATAGAATTAAACTTGTATAACTTTTTTATAAATGTACTTTTATAACAGATTTTTACTTCTACAATAACCTGTGATGTTTCACCTTTAAAAAGATACCAGTCTAAAGTCTGTGCTCTGAATATTCAAGTTTTATAACCATTTTAGCCGAGAAAATGTATTTTTATATCTATGCTCAAAAACTGTGACTTACAGTTAAAAGGCTAAACAGTTTTCTTTTCACAAACTTTGAAATTAAACATTTGTTAAACTCATCAAGACACTGACACTAAGAGGCACTTCAAAAGCTCTGAAATACAAAAAAATAATTTGTTGTTATTTGTGTGTATTTCAGTTGCTTTTGAATGGATGCCTATGCGGGCCAAATTGACCCACGAACATTAGTTTATTTAATTAAGTTTATTTATTTCTATAGCACTATTCAAGGAACAAAGAGTTACACCAAAGTGCTGTACAGGCATTAGTAAAAGATCACATCATAAAACTACAACACAGACCCATGATGAAACACAACCTCAGCCCTCTTCACTCATGGCTATACGGAGGAAGTGCATTTCTAAACAGCTTTTAGAAGAGCCTAATGTGGGAGCAGATCTAATATGGAGTGGTAGGTTGTTCCATAACTTAAGGGCAACTACTGCAAAGGCCCTATCACCCCTTCTCTTGTATTTCGTCCCTGGAACAAACAAAACCTCAACGTATCAACATCACAAACTTATAATAATTTCTGTATGTACATTCCACAACACAATCAGTGTGATGACACTGTGTATGTGTGTTCATGACCCTACATGAGAAAAAATAACAACATTTCAAGAAAAACAATATGAGTTAATAGTTTTTCAGATAGATTGAAAAAAGAAATGATAGCTCATTTTTACCATCTTTGGCTGACAAAATATTTTTCTGTATTGAAATAAGTGGGGAAAAGCAACTTTTTTTGCTTCATAGGATAGTAAAAAAACTAAAATAACAAAATATAACCAAGATATGTTATTGTTTTGGGTCTGTAGAGTTGCCTTAGAGCATTAAAATAGTTAACTGATATTTCCGACAACTCAAAAATCAAAACGGGTCAAATTGACCCGGAACAGTACACGAGGGTTAAAAGGGCTGATAAGAATTATTTGAATGACTGATTATTGAGAGATATAGCTGATTCTAATCTTAATGATTAATTCCAAGTCTTTCCATTACATGGCCATGCACAATAAATAGGCATTTGCTGGACTGGTTTTGTCCAAAACAATACAGAACAACAGACAATCAGAAAAAGAAAGATGTCGGGGCGAGGGAGAGGACAAGGTGGACCAGGACAAGGGAGAAGAGGTAAGGGGAGAGGAGTAAGAATGCGTGGTGCAGTTCAAAGGAGAGTAAGTCCTGTTGTCACTGATGAAATAAGAGCCACTATCGTAAACCATGTGATAAACCATGGTCTGTCACTGAGAGAGGCAGGTGAAAGAGTCCAGCCTAATCTCAGACGGTCAACTGTGGCTTCCATTATCTGACGTTTTCAACAAACCAACAGGTAAGTAATGCATTTCATGAGGGCCAATTGCAGTATCACAATAACTGCTGGCCACCAGCAAATACAAATATGTATTTATTTATTTTTCCTCACACAACGACTTCCTTGCTCTGGGGGAAGAAGAAGATTCAAGATTTTTATTCATCACATACACAATTATACAGAGTATAACCAGCAGTGAAATGTAGCTCAGGTCCGCTCCAAGGACAGTGCAATTATAAAGTATACAAATATTAAGTAGTAGAAGAAAAGTAGAAAAAATAAAATGTGCAGGTCAGTATGTTGTTGACTTAAATAGTAATAAAGAGGAATGTGCAAAAAAGTTGTACAGGGTATTTAAAGAGCAGCAATATGAGATATAGAAAAATTATGAATAGCTTATTGATATGGTGATATTTTCATGGAGTCGTGATGTTATGACACAGAGTTAGAGTTTAGCCTGATGGCCTGGGGAAGAAGCTCCTCCTAAGTCTCTCAATGCTGCTCAATGTAGGCTGGGTCATTGCTGACAATGCAATAAAACTCAGAGAAATTCAGGCCAGAATTGTACAGGACAACCTGGTATTCCAATGTGGAAAGCATCCGCCTAGCTACCATCGCTCAAACTCTGAACAAACACAGTGCCTTTGAAAGAAACAGTGAGCGGGTCAAGGGACTCAGACACCAATATATCCAGGTGCCTATACAGTACATCTGCTTCTAGAGTGACTTCTACGCTATTCTACACGTTCTTTTTTCCACTATTGTCTATTACTACTCAAGTAAACATACCCACATAGCAAAAAGCATTTACAGTAAACATCATGTGTTGATTTCTTTCAGAGAGTTATGGAGTTGGAGGCTAAGCAGACACCACATGAATTCATTTATGTAGACGAGGCAGGATTTAACCTGACCAAAACTCATAGACGAGGAAGAAACCTAACTGGGAAAAGGGCCACTACTGATGTTCCGGGTCTGAGAGGAGCAAATATCACAATGTGTGCTGCAATCTCAAGCGCTGGTTTGGTCCTGCAGAAAAGCCAGATTAGTCCCTACAACACAGAGCGCCTTCTTTTGTTTTTAGATGACCTCCACCAACAACTGGTGCCAGAAGCAGAAAGGGAACAAGTGGGAGGGAACATGAGGACATTTGTGATTGTATGGGACAATGTAGCATTCCACCATTCACATGCATCACAAATTGGTTTGCAGCCCATCCGAGAACGATTTCCCTTTTTCTTCCTGCGTACTCTCCTTTCCTCAATCCTATTGAGGATTTGTTTTCTGCCTGGAGGTGGAAAGCTGAAGACTGCCAGGGGTGGATAAGGCATGCTAAGAGTTTCTATCCAAGGTGCATAGCAAGAGAAAATATAAGATGTGATGTCGATGAGAACATGTGGCCAAATGCTGAAGATCGCATAGATTAGCATTTTTTTTTCTGCAATTGTTTTTTTTTTTTTTACAGTAACCAAAGGGCAAAGGGCTATATGTTTTTTTTTTTTTTTTTAATGATCACTGACAGCAGTTTCATTTTGATAATAAAGCCTTTAATGCTGCAATTCTGTCACTTTTCTTTTATATTTCATAAAGTACTGATGACTCCTTCACTATGCTGTACACATACTATCCTACAGTAAATTAATCCACACACAGACAGACACACACACACACACACACACACACACATGTTGGTTTTTGTGGTTTATGGGGACTCTCCATAGGCGTAATGGTTTTTATACTGAACAAACTGTGTGTGCTATTGCCCTACACCAACCCTACACCTAAACTTAGCCCTCACAGGAGACTGTGCATTTCTACTTTCCCCCAAAAAACTCACTCTGTATGATTTATAAGCGTTTTGAAAAGTGGGGACATGGGTCAATGTCCTGAAAAGTCACCTTCACCTTGTAATACCTGTGTTATACCTGTGTCATTATACACATTTATGTCCTCATGTCACAAAAACACACACACACACACACACACACAAATGTAGAGTTCAGCTGACTGAATTATTTTAAATGGATGTCATATTGTATCCATCCAGGTCAAACCAAAACATGACAAGTAATGCAATTAATTGTTAGCATTTTGACAGTCTATATGCTATGATTGACTACATGTTCCTATTGGATTAAAACCAGTGCTAATGTTCTGACCGAATAACTGAACTGGGTTTGCTGTGTTTTGATAGCGTCAGTATATGTAGAAAAAGGTATTCAGCATTATGAAATGTATTATGAGTTTGTATTTATTTAACAAAATGTGGTTTTGGCCAGAAAATTAACTATTTGGCTAACTGTGTGATGTAGATGTGTTTCTGTGTTAAGAGTTTAGAAAAAGTACTTTAAGTATTGGTAAAAAGTATTGGTAATATTTAGCCTATTACCAGATCTCACTAATCAATTTATAAAAGAGGCATACATGTGTTTACTTCAGAATCAGAATCAGAAAGAGCTTTATTGCCAAGAGTGTTTGCACACACAAGGAATTTGTCTTGGTGTTATGAGCTTCCTGTACAGAAATACAAACATAGTGCTGACAACATATAATTAAGGTGATAAAGAACACTAATAATGAAGAGAATAGACAATAAATTATAAATAACAACAGTAATAAAAATACAAATATACAGTAAAGAAAAAAATAATAAAATATCCATAGACAGAACTGTGAATGTGCATGTGTCCTATGTACAGATGAAGGTTTGATGGGTTATTTACAGATGTACAGTACCGGGGGGGTTATGTGTTGTTCAGGTGGGATACGGCCTGGGGGAAAAACTGTTCTTGTGTCTGGCTGTTCTGGTGCTCAGTGATCTGTAGCGCCGGCCAGAGGGCAACAGTACAAAGAGAGAGTGAGCTGGGTGTGAGGGGTCCAGAGTGACTTTCTTAGCCCTTTTCCTCACTCTGGAGGTGTAAAGTTCTTGGAGGCTGGGCAGAGGGGCACCGATAATCCTCTCAGCAGTCCGGACTGTCCGTTGTAGTCTTCTGATGTCTGTTTTGGTAGCTGAACCAAACCAAACAGTTATAGAAGAACATAGGACAGACTCGATGATGGCAGAACTGTTTCAGCAGCTCCTGAGGCAGGTTGAACTTCCTCAGCTGGTGAAGGAAATACAGCCTCTGCTGGGCCTTTTTCACAATAGAGTCAATGTGATTGTCCCACTTCAGGTCCTGGGAGATGGTGGTGCCCAGGAATCTGAATGACTCTACTGCAGTCACAGTGCTGGTGTAAGGTCCACACATTTGGCCCAAAGAAGGTATCCAATGGTGGATGAAGGTTTCCTGCGTGTTCGGTCTTTTCAATGTGCAAAGTTCTTCAATTTAAATTAAACTCTAATCTGACTCCATTTTATTATTTAATCTGATTTCATTTTATTATGACCTCGTATTTAGCTTGAAATGCAAATTGATTGTCTATTTCTAATTAGTATTCTTCTGATATTTGATTATTCTAGTTAACTCTTGACTTTATATTTACTCGTTCATTCGGTTGCTCATGTCTTTAACAAGGATGCAACGTAATCTACTAGAGTCAATAATTACAGAGTAAAACAGAATAAGGTCAAATGTAACAATTTATTCTCAGTCAGGTAAATACTGTATGTATTATGTCAATTCCACAGCAATTCAAAGAGATCAAATCATATCAATACAAAACATCGAATTCTCAAAGATAAATCTACGAGTAAAGGATGCATACCTGACTTTACAGAAATACATAGTGTGGAGTATTGAGACTTCTAGCTACAGAATAGCCCGATCCTTTTACAACATTCCCTTAAGTACCCTGACCAGGATAAACATCCCCCGAAATGGAGAAAGGAACTAACATTTGGAATTTGCTTTGATCAAGTCGAGTTAACACCTTTAGGGACAGAAGGTAATTTGCATGAAAGGCACTGGGAACTGACCCACCCTCTACAGTGTGCAATACATCTCTAAACTCTTAGGATCTCTATTACCTTTTAGTTTACTTCTTGTAAGAATGAGACCATTGTACCAGATGCTCTGAGACAATTCAAATGATACCAAACATGACTGTAAATATCACTTGCACTCATGTAGAACATTATATTCTACGTGAGAGCAACAGGTCTGTAGTCGTTAAGGCCAGTGATTTTGGGCATTTTGGGGACGGGAATGATGGTGGAGCGTTTGAAGCAGCAGGGAACTTCACACAGCTCCAGAGATCTGTTGAAGATCTGTGTAAAGATGGGGGCCAGTTGGTCAGCACAGACTTTTAGACAGGCAGGTGAAAGACCGTCTGGTCCTGAAGCTTTCCTAGATTTCTGTTTTCTGAAGACCCGGTTCACATCCTCTGCACAGACTTTAAGCGCAGGTCGAATGGTGGGGGAGGGAGAGGGGTTGCAGGGGGGGAAGGTGAATGTGTGGAGTGCAGATCAGAGCGGGTGCTGGGTGTCAGTCTGGCCTTTTCAAATCGACAGTAAAACACATTTAACATCTTTTACTTCGGTCATAATGTAACAAGGCTTAAAATTACAGGCCTATTCTATATTTTGCTCACAAATAACATATTTGACAGCATATATTATTCTTCATGGCCCTTGTGAAATGGATGAGTTTCGAGGCAAAATTAAGCTTTTGAACTTTTCTCTCGTGATTCAGACCCGGCCCTCTGGCGGTCAAACAGCTGAGACACATCTGATTCTACATCAACTTCACACTTACTTTACAGAAATAGAACTGAAGTGATTAAATCAGTTAGGCTATTAGCACTTAAATAAACAAAATAAATGAAACATTAATTCATAAAAGAAACTTTAATGCAATATCTATTTTAACCATTTGTTCAGCACACTTATTTCACAAGCAAGATTCATGTGAGATTCATATATAAAATAGTTAAAAGCAAACATTATTTCATACTAGCAGAAGGAAAATCTTCAAGAATCATAGATCACATGGAGTTCATAGATTCCATGCGATTATAAATTTGTGTTGAAATTTTTTTTGACACAAGCTTTATATAAATGTAACAGCTCATAAGACTCAAATGTGACACTGATCAGGTTTGTAAAAAAGAGTTTCCACATTTGCTGTATCAGTGCCTCCTAAATACTTCAGTAAAATATTTTTAGAGGTTGTTCAGCTAAACAACAGCAGCAGTATTATCACAGGAGAGAAGTCAGAGTTTGATGCTGTGAGACAGGATCTGCTGGTAGATGGAGGGGGTCAGTGAGATGTAGGTCCGCTCTCGCTCACACAGGAAGTACAGCGAATCAGACGTCATGCTGGGATTGAATCCGGCCTCCACCAGCTTCAGCTTCAGCTGTTTAAAGGTGGCAGTGACGTCCATTGAGCTCTGGAGAGAAACATCACATAACATGTGCAGGAGACCAGGACTGACCCTTTAAATATGGGTTTATCATCTGAATTTTACCTGAATGCGTATGAAACGAGGTCGAGCGTAAACAGGCAGGAACCGGCAGACGTGGTCAAATGTTTTCTTGCACTCAAATGCCGTTCCGTCCATCAGTTTTACTGCAGCCATTCCGATCCGTCCCTCGTGACCTTCACAAACATACACTTGAAGTCAAAAGTTTACACCCCCCTTGTAGAATCTGCAAAATGTTAATTATTTTACCAAAATAAGAGAGATCATACAAAATGGATGTTATTTTTTATTTAGTACTGACCTGAATAAGATATTTCACATAAAAGACATTGACATATAGTCCACAAGAGAAAATAATTTATAAAAGTTTACATACACTTGATTCTTAATACTGTGTTGTTCCCTGAATGATCCACAGCTGTTTTTTTTTGGTTTGTTTGTTTAATTGTTCATGAGTCCCTTGTTTGTCCTGAACAATTAAATTGCCTGCTGTTCTTCAGAAAAATCCTTCAGCTCCCACAAATTCTGTGGTTTTTATTTTTGTGTATTTGAACCCTTTCCAACAATGACTGTATGATTATCTTCTGAAGGGCAGTACTAAATTAAGAAAAAAAAAAGTTATTTAGGCACAATAAGAAATCTTCATTCCCATGAAGATTACCCATCTTCATTCTGTTCAAAAGTTTTCACCCCCGGCTCTTAATGCATGGTTTTCCCTTCTGGAGCATCAGTGAGTGTTTGAATCTTCTGTAATAGCTGCATATGAGTCCCTCAGTTGTCCTCAGTGTGGAAAGATGGATCTCAAAATCTAGAGTCATTGTTGGAAAGGGTTAAAATACACAAAAATGCTGGAAAACCAAAGAATTTGTGGAACCTGAAGGATTTTTCTGAAGAACAGCAGACAGTTTATCTGTTCAGAACAAACAAGGGACTCATGAACAACTATCACTAAACACAAAACACAGCTGTGGATCATTCAGGGAATAACAGTTTTAAGAATCAAGTGTATGTAAACTTTTATAAATAATTTTCTCTTGTGGACTATATGTAAATGTCTTTTATGTGAAATATCTTATTCAGGTCAGGACTAAATAAAAAAAAAAACATGCATTTTGTATGATCTCTCTTATTCTGGTAAAATAATTAACATTTTGCAGATTCTGCAAGGGAGATGTAAACTTTTGACTATATATGTGATATATATACGTATATAACTGTATAAATGAACATCAGTGATGTCACATGTGAAAAACAACATTAAGAACAAAAGTGGATTCAGCAAACCTGGAACTTGAACTCCGTAAACGTTGGCCTCTTCGACAAAGTCAAGCATGCTGATGATGTCAGAGACTTCAGTGGTGGCCACGTTCTCTCCTTTCCACCTGCACAGATTCATATCAACATCAGCCTCCACCAATCACCTCGCAGATTCACATCAGCCTCATCCGATTCTCTGACAGCATGATGTTAAGGAAATACCTGAATGTGTCTCCCACTCGATCCTGGAAGTAGATGAAGTTGTCATGATCGATCTTCAGCAGATCACCGCTGTTAAAATAAACATCGCCATGCTTAAAAACATTGCGCAGCCTCTTCTTTTCTGTTTGCTGCTCGTTTTGTGCATAGCCAACGAAAGGAGCGATTTCTGTAATCTTGGACACCAGCAGCCCCGTCTGCCCTGGAAACACACACACACACACACACACACACACACACACACACAGATGTTCAGCCAGAGAGACTTTAAGGTGTTGAAACACACAGTAGTTTGGATCATCAGAAGAAGTGATTGAGCTCAGTCTGTCAGGACGAATCAAGTCAGACATTTATTTGTAACATGAAGCGCTGTTCTATATATGGGACTCAAGAGGGGATCGAGTGTGTTTCATGTTTACATGTGTGACCTCTGACCTTTAGGCACCTCGACACACAGGCCTCTGGAGTCTCTGAGTGGCTCGTCCCGCTCTGTGTCGTACTGAATGATGGCATAGGGGAACAGTTTCTGTGTGACCGGAGATACAAACACACTGAGGA
>NC_136751.1:30900294-30950294 GCF_936440315.1 Barbus barbus
CACAGACACACCTCCAGAGCAAGACATCGACGAATAGCCATCTCAGCATAGGCCCCGCCCACCGGTGTTCAGTCGCTAAAGACTGAGGCCGTTTCTCAATATGCGTACTTGTCTGTACTTGTGTTCTTGTGGACTTGTGAAACGTCATCAGTCGCTGCCCAAGTACTGTTCCAATTCAAAGTTCACATCTAGCCAAGTCCAGTTCAAATCCCCGGATGTGTTCTTGATCCGCCCCTTTTACCAAGGATGCATCGAGAGGTGACTTGTGCGGACTTGATACGGGCCATAACCCAGAATTCAGTTCGTCCTCCCGTCCTCGAGAGTTCGTTCTTCTGAGTCGAACTTGGCAAGTCCAAACTCGAAAGGACGGAAGTCCAGACTCTGCGAACTTGGTATTGAGAAACGGCCTGACACTTGGTCACGCTGAATGTGAGTGTGGCGTCGCGTCAAAAGCAAATAGAAATCACTCACTTCTGCTATCTTGTCTACGCTAATACAGTAAACAGATGTGGTCAGGACAAATGCAGTGAAAGAGCGCTAGCTTTGACGCGTTTGGTTTAATCAGCTCGTTCACATGTTTTGTTTTGTGATCGAGGCACAGTGTCATGGAGAGTCACAAAGAAACATTTGCTGAAAGATGAAGCAGAACTAGATCTGACTGCAGCTGCTTCATAAACCGTAAGTACATGATTTCATAATGCTTTGTTTGGAAATTACCATTTTATTTTTTTATCATGTTGTCAAAACACTCGCATGCAATAGCCAGGGAGCTATTTTCCTATGCAGTGACGTTAGCCAATCATAATAGAGGCTGATCATGAGAAGCCTTAAAGGACACGCCCCTTAAAACAGGTCATTTTAGAGAGAGGGTCAGAATGAGGGTTGAAAATAATCATTTTTCCATGTATTTATTATTATTATTTTTTTTTTTTATCAAATCAACATTATCAGTAAACCTCAAGGAACATATCAAAATAATATTTTTTAAAAATCCCTTTAACAGAATAGTTGAAATTCTGAATTTTCGTTATATCTGAACTACTTCTTTAAATTAATACGGTTAACCCAAGCTCTCTTCTAGAATTTCTCGCCTTCAACAGAAACATTATTTAGGCTCTTTATTGATCGTTTCTCACCTTCGGACGCGATCAGGACGGTGGCGCCGCGGCAGCAGCGGACGCTCGCGATCAGGCTCCGTGCGCGGATGCTGCTGTTGAGGAGTGCGCATGCGCAGCCGAGCTTGGCCAGCGCGAGCCAGCAGAAGATGAACGCGGGCTCGTTCTGCATGAACAGAAGCGCCGTGTCTCCCGGACTCAGAACCGACGCGGCCCGCAACGCGTTCGCTATTCGGTTGCTCTCTCGGTCTGCGTCTCTGAACGAGTAGCGTTTATTCTCGAACACGATAAACGCCTTGTTCGGCCTTATCTCCACCTGCTCCAGAAACCGGTCCAAAGCCAAGAACAGCGGTCGCCTTCTTCTGCGGGAACCGAGCTTGAGTAAGATCCGCAGCAGCTCGGTGTGATAGACCAGATCCGTCCAGAAATACGGGAGAAACCGCTGGAGAATCAGAGGACAGGTGATCAGTGCCCCCAGCAGCAGCGACAGAAGCAGCATCTTTAACAAACTAACCCAGCTCAAGACTGAACTCTCTGTTCCTCCTGAAGGCGGAGCGAGATTAAACTCGCTTTAGGGAGGGATAACAATCCGGTTTCGGCTGTTTTGAGGAGCCAACATCTGTCTTTTGCCAAATAATTGATCATTTCCGATTTAACAGAACTGATATAACAAATAGATTTACACAGAGTTTTAGATGAATAAAAGCATAGTTCATAACTAGGCCTATATCAAATTATCAAATAATAAAATAGATTAAGTATATATATTTGTGTGTGTCAAACACTGAGAATTAGTGTCTGGTTTTGCAGATCTGGTGCTTCTGTTTGAGACAAGCAGAGATTTTGTGTAAGCAGTTGAAAAAAATTAATTAAAAATATTAATAATGTCTGAATATATAAGGATCAATGTAGCCTGTCATTATTCCAAAATAAACATGAAGGAAATAAATAGGTGTTCTGATTCATTCAAATAATTTTCTTGAAATGTCTTATGCATATACATAATATTTTAAACAAATCCCTCAGTTACACTGTACAAGAATCGGCCTGCAATAATATTTTTAATATCAAATTAATATCAATAGCTGCTGATGCTCTGAGGTGATCTGAGAAGAGCGAGTCATGGAGAGACATGAAATATAATGACACGGGTTTCATTTACCTGGATGAGCGATGCAGTCTTATCAGTCTTATCTTACAAATGTTGATATTGTGATGAAATGCCAAAATGAAGAAGAGTGTATTCATTTGGGATGAGATTTTATGTGATCTATGATCAAAAGAAAAAATGAAGTTTTGGCATCTCAAACAAGTCGTTTGCTCAGGAATCAGACGACACTGACCGAGCTGTGCTTTTGAGTCTCTAAAGCAGGGATCTTCAACTAGAATTGCTTGAGGTCCAGTAATGAACCCTCCTCACCAGCCGAGGTCCAGGCGATTATATAGACTACCTAAAAACATGAATTGAGCTGTTTTTCCAGACCATGGTATCTGCAGGATATTTAAGCTTAAATTTAAGACTGTTTAATAACTGCACAAAGAGTTCAGATACAGATTTTCACAAAAACAAAAAGTTTTATAAAATGATAAACTTCACATTTCAGCCTTCAGAGTCAAAAGCATAAATTATTATATAAATTTAAACAATTATTATCAATTATATTAATTAAATAGCATATAAATATATTTTACTGTCTTAATTGCTTACATTTTTATAATACATTATCTTCTTTGTCAATCCACACATTTACGTGTTTGCTGCATAAAAACATGGGTTGATTTTCTCATTGGTCTGAACAAAAACAGCAGAGCTTATTGAAAATTCCCATTCATTCTCTGCCAGCAGGTGGCGCTTTAGGAACAGCAGAAATAAAGCGGTTTCTCTGGGAAGGGCCGCACACAAGGCAGTGCAGCAGACTTTGAAATGTGCAGTGCTCATATTTATTCAATGAAATCATAGCCTTTTAAAATGATCTTATCTTTCTGTCCCCCAAATTAAGACCTCCTGAAATCATAATTAAAACTTTCTTGTACCATTTAAGAAATTTAAGGAACTTAAACTTCCCTCATTTTTGGTGGTCTGCGCGCTACTCTCTTCTCTCTTCACTGCACTGCACCTAAACGGCTCTGCTGAGCTGACCTTGATGTGCTTGATATACATTTGATTCTATTAGAAATTAGAGTTTGGCATTTATTTATTTATTTCATTATGTCAAAACCTTCGCGCTCCGCATTGATGTTCCTCGCGGTCTGGCTTTGGCAATCCCTGCTCTAAAGAAACGGTTCCTAAGAGCTATTTGTTCTGGAACTGGACTGTATGAGTCACACTGTAAATATATTGTATAGTACTGGTGTTTTGGATTCATCTTCACTGATTGGTTCATTGGCTATTTCCTCCGATCACAAACACACAGCAGTCAGTGAGTGAGTCTTTGAACAGATTCATTAAAAAGCAGCGAGTCAAGTTCGCAGGTCTACAAACGTAGTAAAAATGAAATCACAAACTAGTTGACTAGTGTTCTTCTGTTCATGAAAACACACCAGTGATTTGCTCACACTATAGTCAGTCAGGACAAAACATGCAATCCAGGGTGAATTACAAGGGCAATGACATTGGCTTTGACAAGCAAACTTTGCGTTTCCTTCAGGAATCGTGTTTTATTTTTTCTCTGAGTTGTGTTGGTCTGAAGAACAGGGTCGCTTGTGAACTCTTATCAGTGCTCGACTGACTCTAACCACAGACTCAATGCCTCTAACTCTGTACGAGCAATCATTAAACTGTCTGACGTCAGTGTTTTACAGCTGATATTTACTGTGCAAGAAGTCATATTTCAATCATCACTCTATGCCGTTTGGTTTTGCCTAAACATTTGACATGTTTTGCTCTTACATAAGCAGTTGGATCCGGTGCCAGATCTGCGGTGGATTCACAGAGCTGTTGCATCATTTCCAGAGCTTTCTGAACGAGGAGTCGTGTCAAGACAAGCGTCGCTATCAGTGCTTTGAGTGACTCCTGATAGCAGCTGTTTTACTCCAGCTGATAAATCAAACCCAGTGACCTCTCGCTATCAATATACAGCTTGAGCTTCATTCAGCATTCACAGAGTCCTGATTCCCAGCATGCACTGCAGGAGCAAGAGCTGTGGGCCAGCCGTGTGTTTGAAGAGCTAGAACGGGCCGAACTTTTCAAGGTTACAGCGATATGGAGCAGGGAGGAGATAACGTCCTGCTGCACTGTTTTCTTTCTGTACAGTGGCTTAAGAAAATAGGTGAATTAGTCACAGTCAGTCACACATCTGAGTCTCAGTCGGAGCTTGTGCAAGCTGCTCACATGTTAGAGGGAAACCCGACAGCTGTATCTGGAAACCCTACTGTACAAACACTATATGGCACTGATATAGTCCAATATTTCAAGAAAATGAATACTAAATCAGCCCAGCTCATCGACTGACCTACTTCTTGAGTGTTTGCGGGTCGTTGTGTTCAGTGTGTAAATACTGCTCTTCTGTACTCTGCCTTGACTAATATGTATATATTTAGTATTATTATTGACTTAACTGCACTGGCACTATCAGATGAGAACAACCTTGATCTGAATTAAGCTGAATGAAGTCTTCTGCTTAAATGAACTGGTTTCATAATAGATGAGCTTCACACAATTATTGAACTGAAGTGAATCAACACTTAACTGAATTGATCTGAACAATGACAGTTGATTAATGTCTCTCATATTTAATAAAGTTTGCATAATTTTACTGTTTAACTCATTGTAAACAACTGAACACAACTGTGCATTTAAAAAAAGAAAAGAAGGTTGATCTCAACGGTTTGCTCGGGATTGTTTTCAGAAATGGCCGATTGGGACAAGGTGTGTGTTTGTTCTTAATTCATTGATTAGGATATTCATTCAAAACAGCTGATGTTTGTATGTTACCTTTACAGTCAGCTGTAAAACATACAGTCTTTCTGTGGTGGACTCATCTGTGTTGTTGTCTTTCCCAGGATTTACGGCTCTTTGGAGGGACTGTGGACGTGGATTCCCTCATTGGCCTTTACACAGCCATTTCTGGAGTCGATTTCAAATCGAAGGTTGAAAGACCAGTGCTGAAACAGGGGGGTTTCATGACACTTTCAAATGAACTGGTATTACAGGTTTTTTCAATTGCTAACATCCTTTTGTCCAAACTGATGAGCATTTTTAAGTAACAGATCACTGAAATGGTTGATTCCCGCTGATTCCGGTCTCAGCTGGAGGAATAGTGAGATCTCGAAGCTCTTTCCATCAACAACATAGAGTAAAAAACGCCTCTTTGAATTGGTTTTGTGGATGCAGAGCAACACCAAAAATCAGAGAGAGAAAAGCATAATGCTTGGGAGAGGGAGAGGAATAGTTATAGGAGGGAGAGGAGTCGTTGGATCAGAAAAAGGGAGAAGAGGAAGGGGATAGGAGTGAGAATGTGTGTTGGACTGTGCATTTTTATATTTGGTTTGTTTGTTGGTTTTTTCACACATGTGGAACCTATGAAAGCTTATTTCTGCCACGGAATATAAAGGGTAAAGGGTAATTGTGACTGAAAGAATTCTTCCTTTTTTTCTTGCAATTGTGAATTTACAGAATCTCACGATTCTTATAAAGACTGAATTGCTAGACTCTCAATTCCAATAACAGAAGTCTGAATTGTGAGATTAAGAGGTCACAAGTACCATTTTAACTTTTTTATTCTATGATGGAAATAAGCTTGCATAGAAACCAAAGGCCATGTATGTTGGAACTGTTGTTGATCCCTGGCATCAGCCACATCCAACTCTCACCCACTGGAAAGACATTTCAATCAAGGTTCCAGTTTAATTTCTACATAGGGCACCCTATTTATTTTTCTATTGTACATTCTATAAAGTAATGACTCATTCTGTTTTAGATACTATGTTTGCCAAGAATGAACACATTCAACACTTAAAAATGTAAAATGGGTTTCAGTTTCAAGCTAAATTACAAAAAATATGGATTTTTATATTGTCTATTACAGTATATCCAGGTAGAACTGAAACATGACAAGTAATGCAGTTGTTGTAAAGCCATCAGCTGTTAGCATTTTGACAGTCTATGCATTATAACTGACCACATGCTCCTGTTGGATAGAAAACCAGTGCTAATGTTCTGACCGAATGATTCGATTTTGAACTGGGTTTGCTGTGTTTTGATAGAGTTAGTATATGAAGAAAAAGGTATTCAGCATTATGAAATGTACAGTGTGTATTTATTTAACAAAATGTGGTTTTGGCCAGAAAATTAACTATTTGGCTAACTGTGTGATGTAGATGTGTTTCTGTGTTAAGAGTTTAGAAAAAGTACTTTAAGTATTGGTAAACGCTTGTTAGCGATTGAAAAACCCGTAGTCAAAGATGCGTATGAACTCTGGCCGAGTGCTGGAGGCCTGAAGCTCATTCATGAAGTCCAGGGTTCAGCTCAATACACACATCGACTCAAACAGCCCAGGGATCCAGGACTTTTGATCTCTGCTGGAACGACTCGCATTCATTCATTTGTAGAGAGTCCTGCACGTAACAAAAGACACATTTTAGAGATTGTTTTTTAAAAGCACATTTATGTCGTAATGCTTTTCAATGTGGAATTACTAGTTTTTCCTTCTCTCTTACTGTCAGTTTCAGGGAAAACCAGTTGATTCTATTGATCTGTTGTCTTCTTGTTTTTCTCTCATTGATACCTTTTATGACAAACTTTGTTCTTTAAATGATAGGCGTACCCTTCAGTTTCTCAGACACATCTGCTCTCTGCTTAGTAAAGCAGTCTATCCCGTATGATAGCCACCACTACTTCAGTAACGTCTAGTTAGTTTATTTAAATCTTGTACTATTTTTTTAAAAGAGCAAAAGTAAAATAGTCATCAAATAATAATAATAATATTGATCACAGCAATAAAAACAACTAGTTGAAAAAAAGAGAAAAAAATTGTAATAATAATAATAATAATAATAAAAACAAGAAATTTAAAAACAAATATTCTCAAGCTTTGTTCAAACTCTTCCGCACTAAGTGAGCGGGACAAAAACCTTCCAAAACCCTACTTACACTGACCATCATATCTGACCTATTCGCTAAAACTCAGCGCGTGCCCCTGTCTGTAATGGTAGGAGTTTAGAGTCGGTGGAGCGATTCACGACTACAACCTCCTTTCTAGCGTCTCACATTCTCTCGGTATTATAACTTCAAATACACTAATTGCCTCTAGGGCTCTTAGTGCCTTAGAGAATGCATTTTGTCCCTCCCGGACTGTGCACATCTCTCCGTCTATAGCTGTGCACTCGTACACCTTTACACTTACAGGTGTACCTACATTATGACACCAGTTTTCTTCTGCTGGTGTCCCTCACTCACATCTGAGAGTCCATCGCTCTCCCCTGCCGCACCGCCTCCGCTTACAGACAGTCCCTAACCAGAACCCAAACAAACAGAACTCAGAGGTCCTACTTTAAACTGATTAACCAACACACTGGTCTTTCTTTGCCCACATTCTCTTTACCATCACAGCACTTACTTTAGCCTTCAGTTTAAACTTTTAAAATGATATAAAATTGAATTAAAATTAATTTTAAACAGTTAAGAATAGAAAATGATCATCACAACAATAAAAACAAGGAAAATTATATAAAATGAAAGTACAGTGCAGTCAGTTGGGACATATAGCACAGTGCTCATTCAACAAATGCACAGCTAAACAGATGAGTTTTGAGTCTTGATTTAAATGTGGCTAATGTTTTAGCACATCTGATCTCTTCTGGAAGCTGGTTCCAGCTGCGGCCGCATAATAGCTAAACGCAGACTCCCCTTGTTTTGTGTGAACCCTTGGTATTTCTAACTGACTCGATCCTAATGATCTGAGTGGTCTGTTCGGTTTATATTCAGTGAGCATATCAGCAATATAGTTAGGTCCTGGGCCATTGAGTGACTTATAAACGAGTAAAAGTACTTTAAAATCAATCCTAAATGTAACTGGAAGCCAGTGTAAGGACCTGAGGACTGGTGTGATATGCTCAGATGTTCTGGTTCTAGTCAGAATCCTGGCAGCAGTGTTCTGGATGAGCTGCAGCTGTCTAATGGTCTTCTTGGGAAGGCCGGTGAGGAGACCATTACAGTAATCCACCCTGCTGGTGATAAAGGCATGAACAAGTTTCTCCAAGTCTTGACTGCAAACAAAGCATCTAATTCTTGCAATGTTTTTGAGATGATAGTATGCTGATTTAGTTACTGCTTTGACATGACTACTGAAACTAAGGTCTGTCTCCAGAATCACCCCAAGATTTCTGACTTGATTTTTAGTTGTTTGACCCCTAGAGTCAAGGTATGCATTCACCTTGAGAACTTCATCTTTGTTTCCAAATGCAATGATTTCAGTTTTCTCCTTGTTTAACTGAAGAACATTTTGGAAAGTTTAAAGCTGAAGCATTTAAGTTTTCGGGTCTTAAAAAAAGTTCAGAATAGCCATAGTTAATTTAGCGAAAAACTAAAAACACTAGCTATGTTTCCATCCACCTACTTTTATGTGCATTTTGCATAAAAAAACTGCATAAAGCTGGACTAATCAACAGACCGATCTCATTGCACAGCATCTGAAGTACTAGCTTTGTGTTGAGCAAAGTCTCATCAAAGTTCTTCGTTATAATTAACTCTGCGTTCCCAAACCGCAGGCTCCAAAAATAAGATAACATTACCACGTTTCATCTATATGTTCTGAAGATCGGGATTTATTGTATACAAAAAATATTATATACAGTGCCTTCTACTATACTGCAGCTAATTTAATTTTTCTTCAAGATATGTAATAAGTAAGGAACCACTTCTCTTTGGCATAGTGTTGTATGAATGTATTAATGTATGGGGGTGGGGGAGGGTGGAGCTTTTCAGGATCCCCTTAAGATAGTCCTTATAGCGACGCTTCTGACCCCCAGGTCTCCTGTTAGCTGTGTATATCTGCCCGTAGAGAACCTGCCGGGGGAGGCGGTGGGACCCATCTGTAGGATGTCCGTGTGGGGGATTTTGTCTTTCCATGTGACACCTAGTATGCGCTGGAGGCATCTGATGTGAAAGCCCTCGAGACACCAAATATGCCTGCAGTAGGGAGTCCAAGCTTCTGCACCAAACAGCAGAGTGGAAACACAGACTGCTTGGTAGACGGCCGCTTTGGTGAAGGTACAGAGATCTTTATTAACAAAGACTCGAGACCGAAGTCTACCGAAGGCAGAGGAGGCAAGATTTATGTGTGCCTGGATCTCGTTGTCTATGAGGCAGGTGGGAGTTAGGATGCTTCCAAGGTAGCAGAAGTGCTGAACAACCTTTACTGGTGTGCCATGGATGTAGAATTCAGGGGGTGTGGGGGGTGGGGATCGTGGTCTGTGCAATGATCTCTGTCTTTAGGATGTTAACTTGTAGGCCACAAGCTTGGTAGACTGCGCATACAACATCCAGTGTGTGCTGCATTGCAGTAGGGCTGTGGGCTAAGAGGGCACAGCCATCAGCGCACACTGTAAAAAAAATAATCGTAAAAAAACGGTCAAATGACTGCCAAACAAAAACCGTAAAATAAATGAAAAATATCTTAATTCCAATAAAGTGCAAAAACTATCATTTTACAGATTTTTTCATTAAAAGTTTTAGAAAAAAACCCTGTTATTTTACAGGTTTTTCCTTGTTTGAATTAAGATATTTTACCTTAATTTTACGGTTTTTGTTTGGCAGCCGTAGCTGCCAGTCATTTGACCGTTTTTTTACGATTATTTTTTTACAGTGTATTGCAGTTCATGAATTGTGATGGTGGTGGTCTTGGTGATGGCTTGCAGGTGGCGGAGGTTAAAGAGATTCCCGTCCAGACGAAACTGTGCTTATATTAATGCTTATAATGCTTGTTTTCCGTATTCCACTTATATAGAAACCCTTGGTGTTTCGGTACCCTTATAGCACAGAGGCAACAAACCAACTCATTTTATAATCAATATATTATCAGGGACCCTCAAGCTCCCAAAAAATGGGATGAAATATTTTTTTCCATCCAAAATAAAAATTCATGCCATAGAGGGTTATATTTTCTTCTTGGTCAGCAAGATCACTTTTTTAAAATTAGCACTTTATAGATGACAGAGAGATGCGCATGAATTATAAATCTGTAATTATATGCTTGTTTGTGTTCTTTCTGACACCAAAACATTAAGACTGATAAAGGTTTTAATGTTGTCAATAAAATCTTGTAAATGCAAGTTTGATGCGAGCTTAACATCAGAATAATGTGGGGTTTTTCACCTCAGAAATATTACTCCATATGTTATGGTCTTCTCTGTCTGGAAAGCTGATCAATATTCTTGTGTTTTTCTCGCATTGACATGCAGTGATAAACCTGCTTCAGATTCCTGAAGTGATCCCGTTCCTCCGATCCTGAGTCTGTCAGAGCGTTTTATTCCGATTCTTCATCATATATACAGTCACAGCTTTACCTGAATCTAAACCCATTTAACTCTTTTCATTGTTTTAAAGTTGATCATTTAAATTGATCTGCATTTTCATTCGTTCTTTTACTTATTTTCACTTTTATAGCAACCTTGCTTCTTATGTTTGTCTTCATTGAGAGCGAAGTCAATATTATTATTATTATCATCATCCAGCAGCTGGTTACAGTAATTACAGTAGCGGATGCACCGCGTGGCGTTGGCGGATCGAGCGTTGCGTCATTTTAATGCAGTTCAGACGCGAAAGCGATAAGAATGTGCTGCTGTCAGGGATCCTTCTCCTGCTGGAGTCTCTCTCATGTCACGTTGCTTCAAGAATTTCGCTCCGCGACCGTGCCTATAAAAGCGCGTCCCCGCGGCGCCTCTCCTACTTCCCCGGATCAGAACTGCTGCTGCATGCCTAAGAGCTTCGGTCCAGAACCAGAACCAGAACCAGAACAACATGCTGCGTGTGCGATGCCTGAGAGGAGGGAGCCGCGGAGCAGAAGCTGCTCATCTGATCGGCGCTATGGTGAATATCGCGCGTTTACACGGATCTTTAGAGAATAATGCCACATGTGTGAGAGAGAGTGATGAGAGTCTTATAATGCATTCACACTTACCATCATAATTATAAAAGCTGATTGATTTGATCATTTAAAAAACTGGTTTGTAGTGTTAAACTCTTAAATGCATTATGAGACTATAATCATCTTATGCGTCTGTCTTTTGATTTACTGTCTTGATCATGTTCTTAGAAAATGTTGCATTGGCTCAGAGTTGGAGATCATGTGTTATGAATGAGTGACAGCACAGCTGTAACGATCAGAGATCAGAAACTCCAGGAACACGAAGATCAAACTGTACAAGCTCAGGCAGCGCGTTATCATCGCGATCATTGCCAACAGCAAGCGTGTCTGAGTCCAGTTCGAACCCTGATTCCTGCTTTCCTTCATTCAGCCATGAATTAATTCCTGATGCAGTGTGCCAATTACAGAATGACATCACGTTTTAACACGCGTAATGGGATCTGTTGTGACTCTCTGTGTGTGTGTTTGTGTAAAAAACATTTTGGTTAGGCTACACTTTATTTGAAGGTGTCCTTGTTACAGTGTAATTATACATTTAAGTACTGAATTATATTAATTAACTACATGTACTTACTATATGGTTAAGGTTAGGATTAGGGTTTGTTTTAGGGTTTCTTGCATGCATAATTAATTGTTATTATAATAGTAAGTGCATGTAAGGAGTAACAAGGACACATTAAAATAAAGTGTTACCAACATTTTTAATGTTTTGTCGAATGATTATTCTAACTATAAGCGTAAATAAAACAATGTTTACTGGAGTATGTTTTGTAAGTACTATTTCAAAACTAAAAATGCCACATTTAATTTACTGGCAATTTCTGGGTGAAAATAGTTTCTATACCATTTTTTCGTTAAAGAACATGTAAAGAACTAAAGAACTTGCTTTGACTAATTTAGCCACTTAAGGACTCCATAATTCGCTCTTGCATTAATCTCATTGCTCTTTCTTGACTTCTGTTGTTTGGCGGTGATTTGTGAGTTTGGTTTGTGTCGCGCAGGTGGGTCGCGCGGTGACGGGATGGGTGTCGCGCGCGTTCCGCAGCACCTCGAGTTCCGCCGCCGCGCTCCCGCTCACCGCGGACGAGCCGGTTACCGAGCACACGCCCGAGGAATGCCCCGTGTGCGCGCACAACGAGTGGGACCCTCTCGAAGAGGTGATCGTAGGGAGAGCCGAGAACGCCTGCGTCCCCCCGTTCACCGTGGAGGTCAAGGTACAGAACACACACACACACACACACACTCACTCACTCACGCGCACACACATTATACACATACACGCACGCACACACACACACACACTCACACATACTTATATGTATACCATTATATTTACATATATTTATTATAGTTACTTCAACATTGTTGGGGAAAGTAAGTTACATGTAGCAGAAATGAAAGTAACTGTAATCTAATAAAAAAATGTGTAATATAAAATATTGTGTAAAATATTACTGCAAGGATTGTTAAGGGGGTTACATCTGAATATTTTCACACACATACAGATATTGATTTCTTTAAGAAATTGCATCGACTGCTTTAAAATATGAGACACTAATGTTTCACTAAGGTTTATGCATATGCTTTATTTTTTTTAAGATTAACTGTTTTTTTCCAAAGCATTGTTAGATTCCGGTGTTTTCTGTCATAACTGTGCAAAGATTTGATTTCAAAAACAGTATCACAGCTATTAAACTATTCCTTGTTACCATTTTAAATCTGTATTTAACCTCAGAATGATGTCAAAATAAAAAGAGGTGTCTCATAAAGTGTCATTTTGTGGTGATTGTGCTTCAATTAAAGTGATGAAGGATTTTGAAAGTCTGACAGTAATCAGTGTTGAGTGTAAGGTTAACCTGGCCTGCGTTAAAAGTTTCAAAATGATTAACACTGAAAACATTCATTAGAAATTTATAAAAGTAATCAAAAAGTAATAAAATGTAATCAGTAATATCACTTTAAAAAGATGATTGAAATAGTTACACTACTTCTTACATTTTAGATAGGGTAACTTGTAATCTGTAACCTGTTACATTTCCAAAGTAACCTTCCCAGCACTGGTTATCACTATAGTTATCATAAGACTAATGTGCATTATAAACCATGCAGTGAGCAACAGAAGTGCTTTCATCACATCAGAGAAATCCTAACTTAACCATAAGCTGTACTGCTGCTGTGTGTCTGCAGGCCAACACCTATGAGAAATACTGGCCCTTCTACCAGCAGTACGGGGGACAGACATTCCCACAGGACCACGTGAAGAAAGCAGTCGCTGAAATCGACGAAATGTGCAATATTCTCCAGCATGAGGGAGTTACAGTGAGACGACCGGAACCCATCGACTGGTCAGTGGAGTATAAAACCCCGGACTTCACCTCCACCGGTGAGAGCTGACCACACACACACACACACACACACACACACACACACACACACACACACACACACTGATATCAGCGCTGACACTGGTTTTCTGCACAGGCATGTACGCAGCGATGCCGAGAGATATCCTGATCGTCGTGGGGAATGAGGTCATCGAGGCCCCGATGGCCTGGAGGGCCCGGTTCTTCGAGTACCGAGCGTATCGGCCCCTCATTAAAGAGTACTTCAGACGAGGAGCCAAGTGGACCACTGCGCCCAAACCTACCATGAGTGACGAGCTGTACGATCAGGTGTGAACAGATGTGTGTTACGCCGTTGACGCAGCACTTCACAGCGTGTGTGTGTTTGTGTGTGTGTGTGTGTGTGTGCATGCGTGCGTGTGTGTTTGTACATGTTAGCCATGTGTACCTGCTAATATCTTGCAAAATGACTTCTCAGGGTATTTGGATTCGGTTTTCTTTGCTTGTTTTTTGTATCCAAATAAAAGAATCAAATGTGTGTAGGATTACCCCATCCGCACCGTGGAGGACAGACATAAGCTGGCCGCTCAGGGGAAGTTTGTCACCACCGAGTTCGAGCCGTGTTTCGACGCTGCAGACTTCATCAGGGCCGGCACTGATATCTTTGTACAGAGGAGTCAGGTGAGCGTCCTCATCCGCTCCGAGCTCAGTGCTCTCTCACGCTCCAGCTCCTGCTGACAGGCTTTTACTGACAGGTTACAAACTTCATGGGCATCGAGTGGATGAGACGCCACCTCGCTCCCACCTATAAGATCCACATCATCTCCTTCAAAGACCCCAACCCCATGCACATCGACGCCACCTTTAACATCATCGGCCCGGGGCTGGTGCTGTCCAACCCGGATCGGCCCTGTCGTCAGGTCAGTGCTGTGCTGCCACTTAGTGTTGATCTGTAGCACTGCAGCGAGGCGCGCTCACACCATGCTGACTCTCTCCTGCAGATCGAGATGTTCAGGAAGGCCGGCTGGACTGTGGTGACTCCTCCAACTCCTCTTATTCCAGACAGTGAGTACAGCGAGTTCTGACGCGTGAGGTTTGACCTGAGATTGGTGGCTTGGTTCTCAAACTCTCCAGTCACACCCAAAGCTCATCATCACGTCTCTTAAAACACATGCATATAATGCATGAAAGTACATTTTCTAAATGCATGTTTTTCTTAACAATTCATGTATGCATGTTTAATATATTTTTTTTTTTTTAGAATTGTTTAATTAAAGTGTCATAGCTGGATCTTCTCCAGTCATTTAGTGCTCTTAACACTAGGCCACACCCTCATCTCAGCATCCAATCAGCAACTAATGCACAGAATCAAGTCCTGCTCTATTTTTTTCTTTTTCAATAATTCGCTACACTCAGATGTCCATCACAATGCAGAAGAAGCGATCTGTTGCTATTTCCATTTCATTGTGACTTTAAAGGGATAGTTCACCTTGAACTGCTGCTGGTCCCCGATGACTCGAGTAGTGTTTTTTTCCATACTATAGAAGTCCATGGGACCAGCAACTGAAGATGAACAGACAGACACAACATGCACCAGATTTAGATTAATATCATGATCTGATTAATAAAAATAACTCTGCAGGTCAGCTGCCCCGTCACATATTCATCACCACAGTTTTATATTATTTTGAAAACCATTTATCAAATATAGCAATCTAGTTAAAACACTGATATACATTAAATCTGTATTTATACGTTTTGAAGAAATTTAATCTGTTAGCTGTATCTCGTCTGTTGAAGTGCTTGAGTTGCTCCGTCTAGTATGATTATATTGATATGAGGCTCGAAACTGAGTCAATGTTCCTTGAGTGGAAACCGAAGGACTCTTTAAGCTCGGAGATGAAGCTCATTAATGTCAAACACAATCACTTGCTGCTGTTTGTTTCTGCACAGGAATATGGAAGGTATTTTCTGCCATTTTTAAATAAATCAATTCAATTATAAAAATTAAAACTAGATTAACAATTTAATTATAGAAAACTGTACGCAAAATGTGCCAAAATTGAAAATGAAATGAAATGATTTAATTTCAATAAATGTTCTTGTCAAATTGAAAAATAAAATGCAGTTGGTGATTTGATGTTTCATTTTCACTGCAATCTCAAGCCAAGACTAACAATATTAAAATGAAAATGCAATTAGTTTTTACAAAGCCTTTTATTAGTTTTTTCAGCTGCTTACACACATTTTCAAAACTTTACACACAAATCCAAGAATTGCACACACAAAATGCAAAACGAAACACTGCATTCAAAATATCACAAACACATCTCAAAAGCAAACATTTGCAAACACCTTATAATATTAATTCCTGTTAGATGTGTGTGTGTTGCATAGAGAATTGTGTGATGTGGTGGGTGGTGATGGCGCAGTGGATAAGACACATGCCTTTGGTGTGAGAGACCCGGGTTCGAATCCACTGTGAGACACCAATGTGTTCCTGAGCAAGACACTTAACCCCTAGTTGCTCCAGAGGCGTGCGACCTCTGACATATATAGCAATTGTAAGTCGCTTTGGATAAAAGCGTCAGCTAAATGAATAAATGTAAAATGTGATGTGTTTTACAAAAAGTGTCAAAGGCTGGGAATTAGTGTGTGGTTTTGTAGATGTGGTGTGTGCTTCTGCTGTTTGAGTGACAGCTTTCAGAAACTGTGTGACGAGGAAAGATGTTGTGTGGAAGCAGCTGAAAAACACTAATGCTCACGCTATAATATCGTACAGGAGCAGATCTGAGCTTGAGCTTGAAAACTAAATTTGGTAAACAGCAAATGACTCTAAATGACCGATTCACATCCTGAGCTGATGTTGCCAACATCTTACAGATGCGTTAATAATATATTACAATTTTAATCAGATATATTTGGCTTAACATGAGTATTTTTCAACCTCAGATCATCCGCTGTGGATGTCGTCCAAATGGCTCTCGATGAACGTGTTGATGCTGGATGAGAAGCGCGTGATGGTGGACGCTAACGAGATGAGCATACAGAAGATGTTTGAAAGTCTCGGTGAGAGCGCCGTTTGTTCTGATGAAACGATCCTCAGCTCTGATGTGATTCCTCGTTCACCTGTGGTTTCTCCCGCAGGCATTCAGACCATTAAGGTCAGCATCCGGCACGCTAACTCTCTGGGAGGAGGCTTTCACTGCTGGACGACGGATGTGCGCCGCCGCGGGACGCTCCAGTCCTACTTCCTCTAGCCTGCCAGAGACACGCAGTTCTTATTGAGCTCGGAGCATGGCTTGATAGCGCTGTGCATGTCAGGGCTTTCGCAAACGCCACAGATGAACTTGATGAATAGAAACCTCAGTGATCTCAATAACAACTGCATTTCTGGCCGGCTGTTGTAGGAATGACTCCAGTGAAGCAGACAGAGCCCCCCCCCCACGCCACCACGACCACAGAACAAGAGTTTCTACCTCCTATTTACCAAAACCACACACACAAAAAAAAAAACACAGCATATTTTGAATTGTAATGACTTCTTATATAATGCATTTTAATTATATATCTTTTTTTTTTTACCCTACATGTGATGTGCCAAGTGTGAATTTGTAAACTCAGGTATTTTTGTAGCCATACTTCAGTTATTTTGTAAGCATTTCATAAAAATGTAAATATCTATATGCATATGCATTTTAGCAGCATATACTTTCCCTTCACAAAAGTGTGTTTCTAGCATCTGCCTCTGATGTCATTCTCAATAGCAGGAGTCAGGACACTGTGAGCTGCTTTCACCGAACGTTTGGCTGATTATTCGCTTGTGCTGTGATTCTCTAGTTAAACTTATTGAGTGTGATTGCTCTTTATCAACACATGATTCTGTATCAGGTCAAACCAGTCAAATAAAGATACACTTGGAAATCAGCGGGACTTTTGCATTTGTGTTTTATGAAACTTCATGATCAAAAGAACTGAACCAGTAGTTAAGAAGTGAACCACAGAGCAGCTCCTTCTCCTGAGGAGATAACTAGCAGGTTTCTGACTGTATTGCACATATTCATAATCCCCTGTCAACATTTTTAAAATTAGTGATGAAGGCTGATTGTAAAGTGCACTGGAGTCATGTGTTATTGAGCTGCAAACCTGATTCATTCACGTGTGTGTGTGTGTGAGTGTGTGTGTGAGTGTGTGAGTGTGTGTGTGTGTGTGTGAGTGTGTGTGAGTGTGTGTGTGTGTGTGTGTGTGAGAGTGAGTGTGTGTGTGTGTGTGTGTGTGTGTGTGAGAGTGTGTGTGTGTGTGTGTGTGTGTGTGTGAGAGTGAGTGTGTGTGTGTGTGTGTGTGTGTGTGTGTGTGTGTGTGTGTGTGAGAGTGTGTGTGTGTGTGTGTGTGAGAGTGTGTGTGTGTGAGTGTGTGTGTGTGTGTGTGTGTGTGTGTGTGTGTGTGTGTGAGAGTGTGTGTGTGTGTGTGTGTGTGTGTGTGTGTGTGTGTGTGTGTGTGTGTGTGTGTGTGTGTGTGTGTGTGAGAGTGTGTGTGTGTGTGTGTGTGTGTGTGTGTGAGTGTGTGTGTGTGTGTGTGTGTGTGTGAGAGAGAGAGAGTGTGTGTGTGTGTGTGTGTGTGTGTGTGTGAGAGTGTGTGTGTGTGTGTGCACCTGGTATTCATCACGTCCTGGGGACCAAATGTCCCCACAAGGATAGTAATACCAGTAAATCTTAATCTTGTGGGGACATTTTTTGGTCCCCATGAGGAAACAAGCTTATAAATCATACAGCATAAAGTTTTTTGAAAATCTAAAAATGCAGCATGTTTCCTGTGAGGGCTAAGTTTAGGTGTAGGGTTGGTGTAGGGCAATAGCACATACAGATTGTACAGTATAAAAACCATTACGCCTATGGGATGTCCCCATAAAACATGGAAACCCAACATGTGTGTGTGTGTGTGTGTGTGTGTGAGAGTGTGTGTGTTCATGTTTATGTGGTTTATGAGGACACAAATGTGTATAATGACATGGGTATGACAGAGGTATTACAATATGAAGGTGGTTTATGAGGACACTGCCTATGTCCCCGTAATTCAAAAGGCTTAAAAAACATACTAAATGGTGTTTTTTTGAAAATCTAAAAATGCACAAAGTCTCCTGTGAGGGCTAAGTTTAGGTGTAGGGTTGGTGTAGGGCAATAGCACACACAGTTTGTTCAGTATAAAAACCATTACGCCTATGGAGAGTCCCCATAAACCACAAAAACCAACATGTGTGTGTGTGTGTGTGTGTGTGTGTGTGTGTGTGAGAGTGTGTGTGTTTGTTTTGCTATACTTGTGAGGACCAATTATTGAGAAGACACATGTTCTGTGAGGACATTTCTTGTTGTGAGGACATTTTGGGTGGTCCTCACAAAATTAATGCTTAAATGGCCTCCTGAGAACCTATACTTCATGCTGTGTAAGTTTCAGCAAAAGTCCTCATAGCAATAGTAATGTTGGAAATCGGTGTGATCGCGCGCTCCCCCTATAGTACACACTCGTGTACTGCGCCCTCCGTATCGGGAGGAGGAGCCTGAGCGAGAGTGATTTTTCTGATTGGATGTATCCTGTCTAGCTGCTGGGGAATTTTTGTGATTGGTCACTTCGGTGAGGTGGGGGGTGGGGGGGTGGTTTCCACGTGGGGCTGAATATTATATATTATAAATATATTATATTTAACGCCAGTAATCTTGTTAACTTTTATGAGGTCGCGATGCGCTGAATGTTTAGTTACTGTAAGATTGAATGTAACCTTTACAAACTAAACATCATTAAAAAGATCTAAGACTCAAGCTTCAATTATTTACCTCTGGTTTACTCTGAAAATTTTATAGTGACCCTAATTTGTGTCAGAAGAACGGAATCCATACCTTTTGTTTGAAATATGAGCTGCATTTGTTCAGAGAAAATCTCCTGTATGATCGTCACTTGACAAAACAACATCCCTTAAGGCTTTAAGTTCAAAAGCGTGCACATCTGGAGTTAGGCCTATTAATTGTAATGATTTCATTTTCCCGGTGACTCAAACAACGAATAAATTATATAGAGAAATCGAGCAAAGAACACACTGAGCTTTTCGAATCAGAATCATTTGAATCAGAACAGGACTTCAAAGCTCATTTCGCGAGTCATTTGAATCAGAACGGGACTTCAAAGCTCATTTCGCGAGTCATTTGAATCAGAACGGGACTTCAAAGCTCATTTCGCGAGTCATTTGAATCAGAACGGGACTTCAAAGCTCATTTCGCGAGTCATTTGAATCAGAACGGGACTTCAAAGCTCATTTCGCGAGTCATTTGAATCAGAACGGGACTTCAAAGCTCATTTCGCGAGTCATTTGAATCAGAACGGGACTTCAAAGCTCATTTCGCGAATCCCCACCGGAGATTAAAAAAATTATTCAGCAGAGGCATGATTATATTAGATAATATTAGAAGTGTGACACAATATAAGGGTACTTTTGGTCAAATAGAACAAACATCTGAAGTGAGACAATAAACTGCCAAGTATTGCTTTCAAATGAGACCATATGCTTTTAGTGCAAAGGCTTCATTAACTGTGCCTGAATGCCATTTCATTTCATTTGGATGAGAAGGAGTGGTGGCAATGCTTGCATTCTCATAATGGGTATCAAATGAAGTATTGGTACTAGTATCTTACATTTTTACGATACTCCGTCCTAATAAGCAGATATTTTTAGCATGTTTTATGTTTCATGGTTGCATAAATTTCATCTGGTTCTGACTCCATTTCCTCTGCTCATTCCAGTTGCTAAGTTTTACTAACCTCTCGTCATTCCAGACCCTGCTATTTTTCACCTGCCTACCAGTTGTTATCAGTGTTTTTCCCACCCAAGCCCATCACCTATAGTCTCGAGCCCACTGACCTGCTCCCTCCAGTATTGACCTGTCTGTGTTCATGACCTCTTGCTTCAATACACCTTTTGTGGGTGTATTCAACTGCTTTCCCAACTCTAGTTTTTAATCTTTGACCAAGTAAGGATTGTCTTTGTCCCTCAACCTCTTTGTTGTGAGTCTGCATTCTGTTCTAATTACCTTAACTCTCACACAAGGCTTTAATGAGCACTATAGCCTTTACAGTGGCCCCACAAATTATTTGGACAGTTAAACAGTATCAATAAACTTCCATGAGGTTCATAAGTTTTTTTTGTTTTGTTTTTTTCATAAAATGCTGGATAAACTGGTATTTGCTCTTTCGAAAAACCACATTTAACACAACTCTAAACAAACATATTCAGATAAATACTAAGATAAATAAATCAGTTTGTCACTGGAGAAAGCATGAACCTACCCCTCTAAAAGGCAACAAAAAAGTATTTTGACAAGTACAGATTGTCAAAGTTAATGAACTTACTCTGTGTTTACTCTGCTAGGGGCATCTGTGTGAACTCCACAATTCTAGATATTCCAGAATTGGAGGACATTTTCTGTCCCACCCATAAAATTTCAAATAATCCATATGCAAAATACTAAAGCATGCACTCATTGTGTAAATTATACTTGTCCTGAGACAAAATACTGTTGTAGAAAAAGTGGTTTCAAAATATTATTTAAAATATCAAATAGGTCTCAAACACCAATTTTCTCTTGTCCCACCTTCTTGATGACCAACTTACATGTCAAATATAATAGTTTAAATATGTTCTGAATGTACTTTTTTTTTTTTTTTTTTTTGATATCGGTGATGTATATATCATGTAATTGTCAAAATAGTTTGTTTTATCATCAACAAGTTTTAAATAATAGTAACTATGCACTGAAATTGTGTCCCTTTAGCATGTATTTGCTGTTACTTGCAACCATTACTACAGGGTTGCACTAAAGTAAATGGGTTACAAAAGGGACAATCTATTATCTATAATCTATATTTTCACTAGGTTAACATTTTTACAAAATGTAAATTGATTTATAGAGTTCATGCACACCACTGAGTGCTGATGAAAAGCAGAGGTGCTATATTGCCAGCCTTAATGCTGATGGACAGAGGAGACAGCAGTACAGTAGAAAACTAGAGAGATGTGGAGGAAAGATGTACAAATCGGGAAGAAAAAAGGTCTGAAAGACTGCAGTGTGAGAGTGCAGTGTGCCCAGAGAGAAAAGTGAAAAGAGGCTCAAAAGAGGAAAAAAAGATGATGGATTAAACACTCCTCCAGTCAGGCTTGATCCTCCAGTGAGTTCTTAATGTCATTTTCAGCTTTATTTATATAGCACATTTAAAACTACCAAGGTTGACTAAATTAATTCACAAGATCAAATTACAACAATAAAACCATAATTAAAATACATAGTATATCATATGATATAAAACAATAATAAAAGCTGGTGGGATAAAAAATGTCCTTAACTCAAAAGAAAAGCCAAAGGAAAGAGATGTTTTAAAGTGTTAGAGAGTGGAGGCAGTTCTAATATGAATGGCAAGCTTAGGCTTGGTCGCCTCTGGTTAAGAGCCTGGTTTTAAGCACATTCAGGAGGAGCAGATTGGCCGATCTCAGCATTCTAGCTGGAGTGTGAACGTGAAGAAACTCAGCCAGGTAATATGGGGCCAATCCATGAAGAGATTTAGAAGTTAACAGTAAGATTTTAAAATGAAACCTGTAGGGTTAGAGTTAGGCCATGAGTATTTGGGCTGGAAGTCCCAAGGTCAAAATGGAAGACACATCCTAGGGTAGTTGAGAATGATCAAGCCAAGATCCTGTGGGACTTCAAGATCCAGACTGACAAACTGGTGATGGCTAACCAACCAGAAATTGTGTTGATCAACAAACAGCAGAACATGGCAGTAGTGATAGAAGTAATATATATATATATATATATATATAGATAGATAGATAGGATAGATAGATAGATAGATATACATATATGTATACATACATAAATACATACAGTATCTCACAAAAGTGAGTACACCTCTTACATTTCAGCAAAACTTTTTGTATAATTACAAAAATTAGTACACCCTAAGTGAACACGTCAAAACTGTGTCCAAAGTGTCAGTATTTTGTAGGGGCACCATTGTTATCTAGCACTGCCTTAATCCTCCTGGGCATGGAGTTCACCAGAGCTGCACAGGCTGTTGAAAAATGGCCCAAGACCATGATGCTACCACCACCATGCTTGACTGTAGGCAAGACACACTTTTCTTGGTACTCCTCACCAGGGCATCACCACACATGCTGAACACCATCTGAGCCAAACAAGTTCATCTTAGTCTCATCAGACCACTGGACATGGTTCCAGTAATTCATGCTCTTGGCCAGGTTGTCTTCAGCAAACTGTTTGCAGGCTTTTTTGTGAGCCAGCTTCAGAAGAGGCTTAGACTTCCACTTCTGCAACCTCTAAAGCAATGCTGGCAGCACTCATGCGTCTGTTTTTTGAAGCCAGCTTCTGCACCTGACACACAGCACAAGGACTCAACTTCTTTCCTCGTCTTGGAAAACCTCTGTATGACACTGGCCACTGAACTGTTTTAGGTTGTTACTGATCTTCTTATAGGCTCGGCCATCTTTGTGGAGAGCAACAATTATAATTCTCAAATCTTCAGAGAGTTCTGTGTCATGAGGTGCCATGGTGAATATCCAGTGGTCAGTATGAGAGAATTGTACTCAAAGCACCACATTTTAACTGCTCTAAAACAAGATACACAAATTTGTATAGTCCTGTCAAGCAGACAAAAACATGAACTTGATGAATAGGACATGTGGCTTTGCATGGTTAAACAACGTATTCATGGGTTCCAAAGATGCTATGCTCACCACCATATTTGTGTCCGATGTGACAACGTGCACAGCACATCTCTATGAGATTTAATAGATAATATTAATATATTGAAATAATAAATGAACTTTTACTACCATTTCCCACACTGATCCCTGGATGTGGTTGTATTTTTATGACAGCAAGTGTAACAGTTAGACTGTAATGTCCTGATTACTTGTACATTTAAAACTGACATCAGCGCAAAGCACTTTTTAGTCAATGATAGCGAAAGTAGCTGCTCAATGAAGGCTTTAAGAGCTTGAAGAATCCGCTCCTGGCTGGTTGCTCCTTCCCTTCTCCGCCTGTGTTTTGATTTCAGCAAGTCAGTTTTGGTTAATGCAAACAACGTGATTACTGATCATGAGCCCAACATCCAGCAAGCCAAGAAAACATGCAGTCTACCTGAGGGAATACCTCTTTCACTTCTAGTGTATTCTTAATCCTGGATTTCATTTTTGAAGCACAATTCCAGGCACCAAAAGCAGCCCACACCAAGTTCTCTTTACTTAAAAATATGCATTTTAATTTATTCATGGCTACATGGCTGCAATAACATTTAGGTTTAAAATTTTGCCATTGTAAAGAAATGCTTTACTGACTGATGATTCAGACTTTCAGTTGTTATGCTCTCAAAATGTCCTAAATTATTACACCACTTGTGCAGCCAGTACATTCACAAAGGTAATTTACTCAGGACATTTTTTTATTTATTTTTATGACAAATTCAATAATATGATAAACCAGTCTATAAGTGTTTAATATGATAAAACCTTTGAGAACCTTGTGATTATTTTTATACACCTGTAAATATATATATATATATATGTGTGTGTGTACACTTAACAGACACAAATTACATATATGGTACAATACAAATATTTTAGCGTCCTTTATTCTCCTATAAAGAATCACAGTGGTCTCTTATCATCCTTTTCTGACCGTACGTTAGCTGCCAGTGGTGCCTTCTGATTGAAGCCAATTTATTCCGCTGATCTAACCTCTTTGGGATCGAATAAAATTGTAGTTTGTGGTTTTTCTGATGACTCTTGTTACATATTAAAACCTTTTGAACCTTCTGGGAGTGTTTCGTTGATCTTACTCTGGTAGTTGTGGTTGCTGTGACTGACAGCTCACGCAGTTGTGATTCTGACACAAAAATGATGGCGATAAAACACAGTGACGTCACATGAAACCTATGAATAGCTGTTATCACTTAGGGTGTACTCAGTTTTGTTGCCAGCTTTTTTGACAATAATGGCTGTATGTGGAGTCATTTTCAGAGGACAGTAAATCTTTACTGCTATCCCAGCTGCACATTGACTTCTCTAAAATATATGCAAGTATCATTTCTACAGTATTGTCCCTTGAAAAAATATAGTAAATTGATTGCCGAAGTGTGAGGGTGTGAGTACACTTTTTTTAATAAATAATATATATATATATATATTAGTAATATATATATATATATATATATATATATATATATATATATATTTATATATATTATTAATAAGCATTAATTAGGAGTTTATTGAGGACAAAGTCATAGTTAATATTTAATTAATAGTGAGAACTGGACCTTACAATGACCCTTTATGACCCTTTATTTCTTACTATGTGTGTTGTTGTCTCTGTGTATTGGAAAATTCTGTCACCAGAACAAATTCCTTATTATTTGTAAACATACTTGGTAATAATGCTCTTTCTGATTCTGAATCTCTTAAATATGATCTAAATTTAACTTATGTAAAAAATGGTTTTGCACAAATAATGTAATATAATGATATAAAACAGAATGTAAAACAATATTAACCCCAATTAAAAATAAATAGTGTGAAACAAAGTGTAAAGGTGTGTTGTGACAGTGCTGTCAGTGAATGTAGGCCCTGAGATCAGAGATCACTCTCTGGCCTGATCAGAGCTGGAGAGCGGGAGGGGGAGGGGTGAGGAGAGAGAGAGTGGGGGAGGGGAGGCTGAAGGTGCTGGTGAGGAGAGCGCGAGGGGGAGGGGTGAGAGTGGAGAGTGGGGGAGGGGAGGCTGAAGATGCAGTATTTTGAGTTCCTCCAACATGAAGAATAAAGTTGTAGACTCTTGCCGCGGATTTGAAAGCGTGATCGATTAGGAACATGACAGAGCTCCGAACATCACGACGCTTACAGAGACTGAGGGAGCATCACGATCAATGTGCTCGGAGATATGAAGAAACACTATTACTAACCCAGGTAAGACATATTTAACTTTACCTAAACTAGGATGAGTTGTTTTTATAGTCTGGCCTAGCCGTCAGGATCGTTCAGTGACTGATTAGCATTAGTTTAATTAACATTAAGGGTTCTTACATGTGCTTGAAGTAACTTACTTCGATTTGGCAACCATTTTGATTATCAATCAATTATTCTAGTAATTTTTTAAGCATAAGTACCTTCTGAAGTTCGATGATTTGATGCTTTATTGTGTTTTGATATTTTACACAGATTTGTTTTGGTTAGACAAGGCATTGGAACACGTTAACTTACCTAGCTAGAGCCAGTAAGTTAAATCAGATATGAAAAATGTAAGCTATGAGCCGTTTCTGTTCTCATAAGTAACGTTACAATACTGGTCAAAAGTTTTGGTACTGGTCAACAATACTATTTTTAAAGTTTTTTTAAAGAAATCTCTTATTATGTTAATCAAGCCTGCATTCATTTGATCAAAAATACAAAACAAGACACAGTAATATTGTGATGTATTATTACAATTAAAAATAATGGTTTTCTGTTTTAATATACTATATAATATATTTAATATAATATTTCTGTGATGTAAAGCTGAATTTTCTGAAGACTGCATTACTCCAGTCGTCAGTGTCATATGATCCTTCAGAAATCATTCTAATATACTGATTTATTATCAATGTTGGAAACAGATATGCTGCCTAATATTGTTTTCTCATTAACTTAACTTACCTGTGATACTGATCTCAGGAACTTGAGTTTGACACCCCTGTGTTAAATTGATAAACCGTAACAGGCAAGACTTATATTGTTATATTCTACTTTTTAATAAATGATGTTCAAGTTTATGGAAAATGTATCGAAATTTACTGCCCTTTGCAACCCTAGTTGTCAGTCCAGTGTTTTACAGACTGGTTGTTCACGCAGGCATCAGAGAAAGATGGAGGAAGAACGAGGGTACGAGAGCGACATATCCCAGGCCAGACAGAGAGAGCAGAAGGAGATGACCAGGTGATCATTTCAACTGAGTTTCAAAGGTAATATGGTTGTCAGTCCAGTGTTTTACAGACTGGTTGTTCACGCAGGCATCAGAGAAAGATGGAGGAAGAACGAGGGTACGAGAGCGACATATCCCAGGCCAGACAGAGAGAGCAGAAGGAGATGACCAGGTGATCATTTCAACTGAGTTTCAAAGGTAATATGGTTGTCAGTGCAGTGTTTTACAGACTGGTTGTTCACGCAGGCATCAGAGAAAGATAGAGGAAGAACGAGGATGCGAGAGCGACATATCCCAGGCCAGACAGAGAGAGCAGAAGGAGATGACCAGGTGATCATTTCAACTGAGTTTCAAAGGTAATATGGTTGTCAGTGCAGTGTTTTACAGACTGGTTGTTCACGCAGGCATCAGAGAAAGATAGAGGAAGAAAGAGGGTACGAGAGCGACATATCCCAGGCCAGACAGAGAGAGCAGAAGGAGATGACCAGGTGATCATTTCAACTGAGTTTCAAAGGTAATATGGTTGTCAGTGCAGTGTTTTACAGACTGGTTGTTCACGCAGGCATCAGAGAAAGATAGAGGAAGAAAGAGGGTACGAGAGCGACATATCCCAGGCCAGACAGAGAGAGCAGAAGGAGATGACCAGGTGATCATTTCAACTGAGTTTCAAAGGTAATATGGTTGTCAGTGCAGTGTTTTACAGACTGGTTGTTCACGCAGGCATCAGAGAAAGATAGAGGAAGAACGAGGATGCGAGAGCGACATATCCCAGGCCAGACAGAGAGAGCAGAAGGAGATGACCAGGTGATCATTTCAACTGAGTTTCAAAGGTAATATGGTTGTCAGTGCAGTGTTTTACAGACTGGTTGTTCACGCAGGCATCAGAGAAAGATAGAGGAAGAAAGAGGGTACGAGAGCGACATATCCCAGGCCAGACAGAGAGAGCAGAAGGAGATGACCAGGTGATCATTTCAACTGAGTTTCAAAGGTAATATGGTTGTCAGTGCAGTGTTTTACAGACTGGTTGTTCACGCAGGCATCAGAGAAAGATAGAGGAAGAACGAGGGTACGAGAGCGACATATCCCAGGCCAGACAGAGAGAGCAGAAGGAGATGACCAGGTGATCATTTCAACTGAGTTTCAAAGGTAATATGGTTGTCAGTGCAGTGTTTTACAGACTGGTTGTTCACGCAGGCATCAGAGAAAGATAGAGGAAGAACGAGGGTACGAGAGCGACATATCCCAGGCCAGACAGAGAGAGCAGAAGGAGATGACCAGGTGATCATTTCAACTGAGTTTCAAAGGTAATATGGTTGTCAGTGCAGTGTTTTACAGACTGGTTGTTCACGCAGGCATCAGAGAAAGATAGAGGAAGAACGAGGGTACGAGAGCGACATATCCCAGGCCAGACAGAGAGAGCAGAAGGAGATGACCAGGTGATCATTTCAACTGAGTTTCAAAGGTAATATGGTTGTCAGTGCAGTGTTTTACAGACTGGTTGTTCACGCAGGCATCAGAGAAAGATAGAGGAAGAAAGAGGGTACGAGAGCGACATATCCCAGGCCAGACAGAGAGAGCAGAAGGAGATGACCAGGTGATCATTTCAACTGAGTTTCAAAGGTAATATGGTTGTCAGTGCAGTGTTTTACAGACTGGTTGTTCACGCAGGCATCAGAGAAAGATAGAGGAAGAACGAGGGTACGAGAGCGACATATCCCAGGCCAGACAGAGAGAGCAGAAGGAGATGACCAGGTGATCATTTCAACTGAGTTTCAAAGGTAATATGGTTGTCAGTGCAGTGTTTTACAGACTGGTTGTTCACGCAGGCATCAGAGAAAGATAGAGGAAGAAAGAGGGTACGAGAGCGACATATCCCAGGCCAGACAGAGAGAGCAGAAGGAGATGACCAGGTGATCATTTCAACTGAGTTTCAAAGGTAATATGGTTGTCAGTCCAGTGTTTTACAGACTGGTTGTTCACGCAGGCATCAGAGAAAGATAGAGGAAGAAAGAGGGTACGAGAGCGACATATCCCAGGCCAGACAGAGAGAGCAGAAGGAGATGACCAGGTGATCATTTCAACTGAGTTTCAAAGGTAATATGGTTGTCAGTCCAGTGTTTTACAGACTGGTTGTTCACGCAGGCATCAGAGAAAGATAGAGGAAGAACGAGGGTACGAGAGCGACATATCCCAGGCCAGACAGAGAGAGCAGAAGGAGATGACCAGGTGATCATTTCAACTGAGTTTCAAAGGTAATATGGTTGTCAGTCCAGTGTTTTACAGACTGGTTGTTCACGCAGGCATCAGAGAAAGATAGAGGAAGAAAGAGGATGCGAGAGCGACATATCCCAGGCCAGACAGAGAGAGCAGAAGGAGATGACCAGGTGAACACAAATTTACATTCAGTCATTTAGCAGACGTTTTTATCCCAAAGCAACTTACAAATGAGGAAAACAGAAGCAGTTAAATTAACAAAGGAAGAGCAGTATGCAAGTGTTGTAAACAATTCCCAGTTAGCCTAACATTATACACACAGAATTTATTTTTTATGCATAAATAGACAAAGAAAGTTCTGTGCATAGAGTAAGAAAGTGCTAGAACACACACAGGAGACATACAGTAAACCCCTTGTGATGACCGGCCTCTGTCAGAAGCCTTTTTTTTTTTTTTTTTTTTTTTTACAATAGTGCAACTAAAATGGAAATTAATGAAGGAAGATACAGTGAAATAATTAACAAAACTCCTTAATTTAATTGTTTGTTTTATCTCTCTGAAAATATCTGTCTTGGTGATGTAAACACTGTTTTTAACCTTGGCAGTTAGCTGCTTACTCAGGGCTCCAGACTGCGACTAAAACGGTTGCATTTGCGACCAAAAATATTAATTTGTGAGTGAAGTTTTTGCTGAGGTCGCCACTGGCGACTGTATGTGTGTGTGTGTGTGTGTATATATATATATATATATATATAAGTTTGGGAACCCCTTGCAGAATCTGTGAAAATGTGGATAATTTTACCAAAATAAGAGAGATCATACAAAATGCATGTTATTTTTTATTTAGTACTGTCCTGAGTAAGATATTTTCCATAAAAGATGTTTACATATAGTCCACAAGACAAAAAAATAGCTGAAATTATTAAAATAACCACATTCAAAAGTTTGGGAACCCTTGGTTCTTAATACTGTGTGTGGTTACCTGGATGATCTACGACTGTGTTTTTGTTTTGTGATGGTTGTTCGTGAGTCCCTTGTTTGTTCTGAACAGTTAAACTGAGCACTGTTCTTCAGAAAAATCCTCCAGGTCCTGCAGAATCTTCAGTTTTCCAGCATCTTTTGCATATTTGAACCCTTTCCAGCAGTAACTGTATGATTTTGAGATCCACCTTTTCACGCTGAGGATGATTGAGGGACTCAAACACAACAATTAAAAAAGGTTCAAACATTCACTGATGTTCCTGAAGGAAACACGATGCATTAAGAGCCGGGGGGTGAAAACTTTTTGAATTTGAAGATCAAGGTAAATTGTACTTCATTTGTCTTCCAGGAAACATGCAAGTATCTTCTGTCGCGTCAGAAGGGCTGTACTAAATGGAAAAATATGATATTTCAACAAAATAAGAAAAATTTGGACATCTTCATCCTGTTCAAAACTTTTCACCCCCCGGCTCTTAATGCATCGTGTTTCCTTCAGGAGCATCAGTGAATGTTTGAACCTTTTTTAATTGTTGTGTTTGAGTCCCTCAATCATCCTCAGCGTGAAAAGGTGGATCTCAAAATCATACAGTTACTGCTGGAAAGGGTTCAAATATGCAAAAGATGCTGGAAAACTGAAGATTCTGCAGGACCTGGAGGATTTTTCTGAAGAACAGTGCTCAGTTGAACTGTTCAGAACAAACAAGGGACTCATGAACAACCATCACAAAACAAAAAAACAATCGTAGATCATCCAGGTAACCACACACAGTATTAAGAACCAAGGGTTCCCAAACTTTTGAATGTGGTTATTTTAATAATTTCAGCTATTTTTTTTGTCTTGTGGACTATATGTAAACATCTTTTATGGAAAATATCTTACTCAGGACAGCACTAAATAAAAAATAACATGCATTTTGTATGATCTCTCTTATTTTGGTAAAATTATCCACATTTTCACAAATTCTGCAAGGGGTTCCCAAACTTTCTATCCCCACTGTGTATATATATATATATATATATATATATATATATATATATATATATATATATATATATATATATTAGTGTTGTCACGATACTGGAATTTCTAACTTCGATACGATACCTCGAAAAATATCGATATTCGATACCATTTTCGATACCACGGTGAAAAAAACTGCCACAATATTAAGGGGGTAATTTTTTTAATTTAAAGATAAATGTAACAAGTCGAGAACATGCGGTATATTTTACATGAACAAAAAAATGTCTTGAGGTTCTGCATTTGTTGATTTATTAATCTTTTATTAATCTTAGTTAAATGTTAATTGAAACTAACGTTTACTAATACATGTACTAATTAAAATCCAAAGTTCTATTTGTTGGTATTCTCATTTGCTTCATAAGCAAAATATTTCCAGATATAGGGCCCTATGAAATCCCTTTTATTTTTCCCCAAATTCAGTTAAAAAAAATTCTACATTCAATTTTTTCCATTTTAATTTTTCTGGATTCGGTTTTTTTCCGTTTGAATTTTTCTGGACTCTTTTTTTTTTTTATGGTCAAATTAAATGCTATTAATCTAAAAGCATGTCTAATTCATTAAAATCATAAAATTATACAATTTAACATTTAATTTATTAAAAGTGTAACAAAAATGACATGTTTAGGGCCGTATGAAATGTTTTATTTTTTTCTCACCTTATGTTTTATTGTTCCCAAATTCTGTGTTTTAGCATGTCTATTATTTGAATGCATACAAACTATTTTTATTTATTCTTACAGTAGCCTTATGAAATGTGTTTTCCCCCTCAGAAATTCTGTGTTGTGTATTTAAATTGTACTGGATATCAGATGAAGGCATAAAACTATTTTAATTAATTTATATTTGAATTAATGAAAATTAAACATTTACATTTTTGGAAAATGAAGGGGATTTACTATTAAAATTTAAATATTTTGTGATTATTTCTTTAATAAAAATGAACAGTAGTAGTAAGTAGTAGTATTATGTACATTCTACTAAATAATAGTAATATAGCCTATTTCTGGCACACAGTCTTTAATAGGCGAAGTTAAACCGAACGTTTATTTTGACGGGTTGCCGTGAATACTTTTAAAGTTCTGTGTGTGTATGATATGACGCTAGCTTTACTCAAATTAAATGGTAAAATGCTGGTAAAGTGCTTTCAGATCAGTTCTGGAGATATTGTTGATGTATTTATGTCCTCATTGAGACGGCAGACGCTGAAATCACCGCGAGCGCCACATTAGTAAACACAACCGCACGTGCAGCACATTCACACAGAGACGCGCAGAACATGCAGGATTCATATTTAAATCCACTTTTGCAGCTTAATATTTACAGATACTAGTCCATATCGCGATTTGATTTAAGTGTAATGACCTACTTTTGATTAATTCATCCAAACTTTGACAAATTCCGTGCCATTCCGCGTTAAACTGTAACTTCCGTGTTTATGACTGGATTCCGTGCGCGTTCTCCAGTGGTGGAAAGAGTACTGAAAATATATACTCAAGTAAAAGTACCATTACCTTCCAAAAAATGTAGTTTTGAGTAGAGTAAAAGTACTTGTCCAAAAAACTACTTGAGTAAGAGTAAAAGAGTAGCCTATTTAAAAGTACTCATGAGTATTGAGTACTGAGTACTGAGCTGTGGATTCTACCCCCTCAGAATAACTGCTCTACACTGCAATTTATACATGTGCGACCCTGGAGCACAGAACCAGTCTTAAGTCGCTGAGGTATATTTGTAGCAATAGCCAAAAATACATTGTATGGGTAAAAATGTTTTATTCTTTTATGCCAAAAATCATTAGGCCATTAAGTAAAGATCATGTTCCAAGAAGATATTTTGTAAATTTCCTACTGTAAATATCAACTTAATTTTTGATTAGTAATATGCATTGCTAAGAACTTCATTTGGACAACTTTAAAGGAGATTTTCTCAATATTTAGATTTTTTTGCACCCTCAGATTCCAGATTTTCAAATAGTTGTATCTCAGACAAATATTGTCCAATCATAACAAACCATACATCAATGGAAAGATTGTTTATTCAGCTTTGTATAGATGATGTGTAGATCTCAGTTTTGAAAAATTGACACTTATGGTTTTGTGGTCCAGGGTCACCTTTAAAAAACGTTGTACATTCTGGAATTCACATTATCTTGTTTGTCAAAGAATGAAGAATATCTATAATCCAGCAGTTTTGATTGATTTTGACTTCCAACTCTTTAAAACACATCAAAACAGCACGGAAACAGTATTCAGTTGAAGAAAAGATGAAAGTTATTCCCAGTACAATCATCCCCATTTAAATCATAAAGTTTGGAAAATAGATTTAAAATCATGTGTAAGGCCACTGAGAGCATGCTGTTGTTGCACATAAAATATTAATGTTTATAACAGTGCAAATACAAACACCATTAGAAACTCATAGTTCAGCATCACACAGCATGATATGGGTACAAATGAGAGCCCATTTCTCTCCAAAACGGTGCCAGTTTTAGCGTTTTGCAATAAAGGAACAAGAAAAACTAAACTTGATAATTTGTTACAATTTTAACAAATGCACATTGTTCTAGAAGCTTGGCGTCATGTACATTACATGTACATATACATTACTCGAATTGTTATGGCGATAAAACAATTTGTAAGGAAAAAGGCATTAAATAAAGTATTTCTGGGGAATCTTTTTCAAAAGAAAACACAAACGCACGTCTCTTGCTGAGCCGCGGCGGTCTCGGTGAATCAGCAGCATCCACAACTGAATGCAAAAAAAAGTGTTGAACTTGCGCGAGTGCACATGCTAAATGAAGGCGGATTGAATAAAATGGATAAAAAAAATGAAATTAAAAAAGTGTATTAATGAGCTGCATTTTTATTAAATCATGCGCTGACACAGATGCAGTATTAACGCCACGGGTCATCAATAAGGTGCAGATTGGTCCTCAATTTGAGTACAATATTGCAAACTGTTTTACAGTGTTTCCAACACACTTTTTCAGCGCATCACACGCTCAAACTCATCAAAAGTCAACAAGTTCAACAAGCAAAAACTTATCCAAGCGACTGCAGCTGAACGCGCGTGAGAGAGACGAAGCAGCGCAAATCGCGCGGCTCTTAAGTGAGTGGGAATTTACTGAACGTGGCACTTGCGGGAGTTAACACTGTACGCAATACCCGCAACCTCACACCAAATTTCAGGTCGTGTAGATAGGCAAGCATATATACAAATCATTTAGTAAGCAGAAATATAAAATTTACCTGAACATATTAGAGGAAGATGTGACTGCATTGATGCTTGAGGAATGCACTTCCAGCAGCCATGATCATGTACACAGCAGTTGGCGGTTAAAGCTTTCTATGCACAATTTGATTTGACGAAAGTCACGAGACACTATCTCCCTATCCAATCATATTAATGGATAAAAATAAAAATAAAATAAGCATGTAACGACCACAAACGGAGGAAAATAGCGGAGTAAAAGTACCGATACATCACTTAAAATGTACTCAAGTAAAAGTAAAAGTCCACAATTGTTAAACTACTCAAAAAAAGTACAATTACTGATAAAAACTACTTAATTACTGTAACGTGAGTATTTGTAATTCGTTACTTCACACCACTGATCATTACTAATATGGCTTCTTCTTATCGAGATCTTAGTCTATATGCTGTGTTCTGTTAATGCATGGACCTCCTGTTATTTGAAGCGCACACGCCATCCAGTAATCGCAAAAAGCTTTGTGCTTCGTTACTTTTTAATAAACAAAACATCAGTTTTAAAATGATGCCAAATTCATAACGAAATTAAAATAGTACGGTTTTGGTGCTCAGTATAACACAGGCTTAATGCAGCAGGCGCGATCTCTTTAGCACCTCCTTATATCTTTCTATTTACTACTATAGTATGAAATGAAGGTGATTTACCATCAAAAGGTAGGCAATAATTGAGTCTACAGTACAACTTACTGAAATGTTTAATGTAAAAGCTCATTCAGTGTTTCAAACTGATATAAAGCTTGTAAACATTGCATTGTAATAATACATTTACCTCAGAATAACCACTCAGTGTCCATAAACTCATCAGTCACCTAGAAAAATAACTATAAAGAGGAGCATTTTGCTATATTTATGCGCTATTGCATATTAATATTTTTACTTAATCTGTTGTCTACATGATTCAACTCCTCCTATAAAATTGCATTTTACTAATGAAGAAAAACAGACTGAATGTGTGAAACACTTGACAACATTTATAGGATGCACTGAGGAGGAGCCCAAACTACACTCAGTTGCCAAGTGATGCTTATGGTCCATGATATTGGTTTATTCAACACCAGATTCTGTGTAACGACCAATTCTTTGTGACTGTATATTTCAAGTTGTAAAAGACATTTAGTTCCCACTTTAAGTGAACCTTAGTTACCAGGTCGACCTAATCATCTACAAGATGGATTAAAATGCTGATAAAGCCTAGAAAAGATAAGACATAAAGACATGACAGAATGCTTGAAATGTTAAAATGTAGGGAAAAAAAATAAAATGATGATAAAATAAAACACTTTTATTCTGTGGCACCTAAAAAAATTATTTGGTGCCAAAGTTTTTCACTAAACTACTTATTTAACTTATTTAACTACTTATTTTTTTAAATAGAAACAATAAAAATGGGGGTGTTCTGAAATTTTTGACCGCTAGTGTATGTGTTTAAGGCCCCCCTTGAAAACTAGATGGTTCACCTCAAGGGGTTATCCTTTAAAAAAATTGTGAAACCATAAATAAATAATTGTCAAATAAGGACAATTATACATAGCATTAAAATCTAATAAAGGGCGAGTGATGTCTATGTAGATGTAATATACACTCACGCCACTACATTAGGTACACCTGTGCAATCCAATACAACAGCTCTTCCATAAATTCTACTTTAGTGAAGCAAATACATTTTTTGTTTTTGTTGACATTGTCAGAAAGTGATAATTATACTTTATTTTTGTTATTGAGGTTGTAGTGGGTGGGGATGCAAAAGAGCTTTAGTTCTTAAAATTCTTCAGTATTGCTAAAAGATAAGACTGGAACTGGCATGAGGTTTCCAGCTGATTTGATTGGATGTTCCAAACTGAAACAATTGGACTTTGTTTGTTTTAACAGAGTCTTGGTGCTACTGATGAATCAGAGTCAGATTCTGACGATGGAAGTGAATATGTGCCTACAGCAGCCTCCTCTGACAGTGAAGACTGCAGCTTGGGTGAAGGTCCAGATTTTCCAAAAGATACTGAAATACAAGTGAACAAGATCAACACTACCTCAACTCAGAAAGTTGATGAGCTCGAAAGTGACTCTAGCGACCTGGAACTTGCCACAGACGAGGTAGATGACGGCAAGGAAGAGGGTATGTCAAAAATAACAGTGAAGTGGTGCCAGAAGGGAGAGAAAAGGAAATGGGACAAAAAACATTATTGTATTTACTGCAAAAAGCCACAGAGTAAAATTGCACGTCATTTAGAAAGAAAGCACAATCGAGAAGAAGATGTTGCTAGGGCAATATGCTTTCCCAAAAATTCAAAGAAACGACGTCTGTTGTTGGATCAGCTTCGCTATAAAGGTGACTATAACCACAATGTCACTGTCTTGCAGACAGGACAAGGGGAGTTAGTGACTTTTAGACAACCTACAGAAGAAACAGATCCACATAAGTACTTGCCCTGCAATTATTGTTATGGATTTTTCATAAAACATGACCTGTGGAAGCACGAGGTTTCCTGCAAAAAAAAAAAGGGTCTCCATCGGGAAGAATCCAGGAAAAGAAAGCGAGTTCAAGCTGCAGCTTCCTGTCTCATTCCAATACAAGGTAATACAACAGAGAGATGTCGTAAAATCATTGGTAAGATGCTGCATGATGAGGTCTCTCTTCAAGTAAAATCAGATGCACTTATTTGTGAGTATGGTGACAGATTGTTGGAGAAGCATGGGAGCGATCCATCCAAAGATGGTTATGTGAGTCAGAAAATGAGAGAGTTGGGGAGATTTGTGATTGCTGCAAAGGCACTAAACAGAAAGGTGAAAAAACTTGAGGATATCGTAGTTCCACCAATGTTCAAGTTCGCTGTTGATGCAGCTAAAAAGGCATCTGGCTTCACCAAATCAAAATACCGCTATGATCGACCATCTCTTGCTGTAAAAATAGGACACTCTCTAAAGACAGTTGGTGATATCTTGATAGGCCATTATGTAAAAGCAGAAGACGAGGTAGCTGCAAACAGGGTCAGGAGCTTCCTGGGGTTACTGAGCTCAGAATGGAACCACTATGTCTCACATCGTGCAAGGACAAACCTGGAAGAAAACAAGTGGTACAAAAAGGAAATGATCCCTCTCACTGAAGACGTGATTCAGCTTCAGAAATATTTGAAGTCCACTGAAGAAAATGCCACGGAGAAACTGAGAGAAGGTCCTGATCCCAAAGCATACACCATGCTAAGTGAATCCATCCTCTCACAAATTATACTATTTAACCGGAGGCGCCAAGGCGAGGCAGCAAAAATGCTACTTGAAACATATGAGAACAAAAACACCGAGGCACTAAATGAGGATGTTATGCAGTGCCTCACTAAATTTGAACGTGACCTGAGTAAAGAATTCACAAGAATTGTGATAAGAGGGAAAAGAGGGCGAAAAGTTCCAGTGCTGCTTACCAGAGAGATGACGAGAGGACTGGATTTTCTCATTGAACACAGGACGCAGGAAAATTCCATTCTTTACACCAACCAATATGTCTTTGCAAGACCAAAGTCAGACTCCCATTTAAGAGGTTCCGACTGTCTCAGAAAATTTGCAAATTTGTGTGATGCTAAACATCCTGAGACCCTGACCTCAACTCATCTAAGGAAGCACATAGCGACTCTCTGTCAAATAATGAACCTGAAGGATCATGAATTGGATCAGGTGGCAAAATTCATGGGACATGATATCCGTGTTCATAGGGAATATTATCGTTTAACAGAGAACACGATCCAACTGGCAAAAATGAGCAAGCTGCTTATGGCGATAGAATGCGGAACTGCTGTTTATAAAGGAAAATCTCTAGATGAGATTGACCTTGAATTAGAGGGTGAGTATATAACACTCACACACACTTTATTACGTATTGGAAATTTGTAGCAATATACACTAAAAAGGAATTTGGAAAGAACATGTGGCTTATGCTATATAAAATGTTTCTCTTCTATGTTGTCGTTACAGTCGCTTTGTCTAATAAACCCAAGCAAGGGGGCACTTCAGAGGATGTCATGATGGAGATGTCTACTGGACAAGAACAAGATGGTATGCAAGTCATTATAGTAGAGGTTAGGGTTCAAGTTAAAATGTTTTGCCATGAAATAGGTCTGAAACCTATTTACCTATTTAATTTATAATATTGTAGGTTGGCATTATTACTGATGCACAGTGGGGTGTAGGGCTGAACGATATATGGTTTCAACATCAATATCGCGATGTGCTCGTCCACGATAGTCACATCGCAGGATGTGCAATATTTAGACAGGCTCGTATCATGTCATGCCACAACCGTTGCAAATCATGTGAACTTTGTGTCAGTACATCATAAATAGAACACGGCATCAGTGTACTGTCGGGCATTTATCGGGCCGCACTGCATCCGCTGTAGACAGCATCACTGATTCTAATGGGTTCTATTATATTTTTATACAGTATTCAGCTTTCCTGTAGCTCAAATAGTAGAGCATGGTGCTAGCAACGCCAATATCATGGGTTCGATTCCTAGGGAAAGCAAGAGCTGATAAAATGTAGAAACTGTAACTTGAATGCAATGTACAGGTGTACACACCTTACATTGCACCAGGAAAGTCCATTAGTTCACTTGCTTTGGTCCGGACCAAATACAATGTTGTTTTTTTTTTTTGTTTTTTTTTTTTTGTTTGGTGCGGATCGCTTTCACACGGCAACATTGCAAAGCGTACCAAAATGTGTTTATGCAAGTCACATGTGAGTAAAGCTGTCCTCTTATTGGTCAGAGTTCACTTGTTTACGTTCCTGTGCGTCATTCATCAAGATGGATTGACAAGTTTGCTCCGCGGCTTATTGCGGCTTTATAGCTGTCCTGCTCATTCCTCTCTAATATATTTATCTATATGTAATTATATTTTCACAGATATATATATATATATATATATATATATATACCATTTTAAAAGCAAATCTGTTTGATTCGTAGTTTTCATTTAACAAATATGCCTTGTATAGGCTAACTAAAGAAAGTATTATTTTTTATTATGTGTTCGTTAAATAACTTTTTATTATATAAATAGCATTTTGTGTTCGTTAAATAACTTATTTTTCTTTCTTAAAGTAACGACCAAGCGGCCAACGACAGACCGGCAGGGTGATCATAACCATGCTTGATCAATTTAGTCTTCTCAAATCATCAGGACTTGACTAAATTAAAATCTAAATATACTAAAACAGTTCAAGCATATAACAATGTTTAAACGTTAAACCTAGATAAATGTGCGCTGCATCAGTAGTTCATGGAGGCAGCAGCGCAATCAATTGCAGTTTTCATGATATTCCATGATATTATCTGTATGAAACTGTGTCAAACTCTATCAAAGCAGTAGCCATTATTATTGCACAAATCTTAACAATCGCAGACCTCACTAATGTAGTGCTGTTCCGGAAAACGTGATTGTGTCTGCCGAATATGTTCTTATGTTATTCGGATACATTCATTATTAGTTTTGAAGCCATTATCCGTGCCTTTCCGAATCAGGTATTCCTCTTTGGGCACACCCCTAGTGAAAATATATATATAGACACGGTGAGAGCCATTTAATGTATACTTGAGTATATTGATAAGAAACATCAGATTTAGATTTAGTAGGTAGTCAGAGAAAGGGAATTTTCTAGAGGGGTGGGTTAAATGCAGAGAATGAATTGTAAGTGTACATGTTTGCTAGGGTTTGTCAGGTTGGCTATAGTACTGCAAGGTTGTTCAGGAAGTAAATTGTGTTTGCTGTGAAAACTGATTTCCTTTTCCTCTGACATTAAAGATCTTTCCAATAAAGATGTGACTCCTAATGTCTGATTTCCTTCTGATACAGAATTATCCAGATACCCGACACACAGTCCTGATCCAGATGAGCCTAGTGATTCAGACAAAGACTCAGATGGTATGTAGTGCGATCATATACAGCTTAGACTTTCTGGCATGCCGTGTACAGTAGAGTTATGATTTAGTTTGTGTATATATCATGGAACGTCTCTCCTCTTCACCCACAAGGCCCTGGCACACACACAAAGACTAAAGTCAAGAGATCATCCAAGACTAAGAGAAGTGGTAAGCTTTTTTGATGCAAGGTTGTTCAGGAAGTAAATTGTGTTTGCTGTGAAAACTGATTTCCTTTTCCTCTGACATTAAAGATCTTTCCAATAAAGATGTGACTCCTAATGTCTGATTTCCTTCTGATACAGAATTATCCAGATACCCGACACACAGTCCTGATCCAGATGAGCCTAGTGATTCAGACAAAGACTCAGATGGTATGTAGTGCGATCATATACAGCTTAGACTTTCTGGCATGCCGTGTACAGTAGAGTTATGATTTAGTTTGTGTATATATCATGGAACGTCTCTCCTCTTCACCCACAAGGCCCTGGCACACACACAAAGACTAAAGTCAAGAGATCATCCAAGACTAAGAGAAATGGTAAGCTTTTTTGATGCAAGGTTGTTCAGGAAGTAAATTGTGTTTGCTGTGAAAACTGATTTCCTTTTCCTCTGACATTAAAGATCTTTCCAATAAAGATGTGACTCCTAATGTCTGATTTCCTTCTGATACAGAATTATCCAGATACCCGACACACAGTCCTGATCCAGATGAGCCTAGTGATTCAGACAAAGACTCAGATGGTATGTAGTGCGATCATATACAGCTTAGACTTTCTGGCATGCCGTGTACAGTAGAGTTATGATTTAGTTTGTGTATATATCATGGAACGTCTCTCCTCTTCACCCACAAGGCCCTGGCACACACACAAAGACTAAAGTCAAGAGATCATCCAAGACTAAGAGAAGTGGTAAGCTTTTTTGATGCAAGGTTGTTCAGGAAGTAAATTGTGTTTGCTGTGAAAACTGATTTCCTTTTCCTCTGACATTAAAGATCTTTCCAATAAAGATGTGACTCCTAATGTCTGATTTCCTTCTGATACAGAATTATCCAGATACCCGACACACAGTCCTGATCCAGATGAGCCTAGTGATTCAGACAAAGACTCAGATGGTATGTAGTGCGATCATATACAGCTTAGACTTTCTGGCATGCCGTGTACAGTAGAGTTATGATTTAGTTTGTGTATATATCATGGAACGTCTCTCCTCTTCACCCACAAGGCCCTGGCACACACACAAAGACTAAAGTCAAGAGATCATCCAAGACTAAGAGAAATGGTAAGCTTTTTTGATGCAAGGTTGTTCAGGAAGTAAATTGTGTTTGCTGTGAAAACTGATTTCCTTTTCCTCTGACATTAAAGATCTTTCCAATAAAGATGTGACTCCTAATGTCTGATTTCCTTCTGATACAGAATTATCCAGATACCTGACGCACAGTCCTGATCCAGATGAGCCTAGTGATTCAGACAAAGACTCAGATGGTATGTAGTGCGATCATATACACAGGGTTCCCACTCTTCTTGAAAGTACTTGAATTTCAGACATATGGATTCAAGGCCTGGAAAGTACTTGAAAACAAACATAGGTCCTTGAAAGTGCTTGAATTAAATTTAAAATAAATTTAGTTTATGGCGCTATTTCAAAATGGTCCTATATGTGCTGTCACAGAACGTAACGGCACAAATAATTGGGGTGGAGATGGGGTAGTGCGAAAAAAAACTTAGCGTGTGTTGATGTGCAGCCTAGAGTTTTCTTGAGCCGCTCCCGCTGAGTGTCTGGCCATTACCGCCCACTCCCGCAACATGTGTGTGCCGCTCCCGCAAACATTCTAATATTGTATATCATTTTCGCGCTATTAATTTGAATGAGCGCTCGCAGTTCACTTTCGATTACACGATCACGCACACTCTGTGTAAAGTGAGAACATCTTTACAGTGCGTGAATTAGACACGATGATATTCTGATCATATTTATTTCCAAGAACATTTTACCAATTCCAAACCACATCAATCTTAATAACTACTATTAATTTTGTAATTAATCATTTATAAGTGATATATAATTGTCCATGAAGGCTGGAAGTGAAAAACTCCTTATATTCATGTGTGCAGAATTATTAGGCACATTTTCTTTTACAGATAAAATGAGCCAAAAAAGAGATTTAACTGAAAAGTCAAAAATTATTAAATCCCCAATGAGAAATATTCAAACCTAATGCAATACAGAAACTGTAAAGTTAAGACATGACCATTGGTTACAGCGGGGTTAGACAAAAACAGGTGGAGAAGATAAGACACACGGTAACTGCAAAATAATTAAGAATTAATGTGAAGAATTAGGTGTAAACCATCAAACATTTAGTCTCCAGCGCCACCATGTTCCAGAACTGCAACCTTCCTGGAGTCTCCAGAATTATTAGATATCAGGTTCTCAGAGACTTTGCTTGTAAAAAATCCTAAAAAATTACTCTCACTTAATGAGAATAACATGCTGAAGTGTTGTTAAATACATGAAGACAAATTTTTATAGGCTTTATAGACGGATAAGTTGAGAGCAGTGTTAATTTTGACAGCAAATTTTGATTTAGTTTTAGTCATAGTCTTTTGACTAAAATGCCATATAGTTTTAGTCATATTTTACTCATCTGAGTTGTTTTTAGTTTTAGTCTCGTTTTAGTTGACTAAATATCATAAGATTTTTAGTCGACTAAATCTACAGTAAATTTAGTCGGCTAAAATCTAATGGGTTTAGTTACAGTGCATTTATTAAGCATTTCTCTAACATTTCCAAACTCATTATATAGGTTTGATATTGTTTTTTTTATCATGATAGACTGCAATTTAACTGCGGTGACACACAACATGCCTTTGATCAAATTAAATAAAACCACTTCTCATAAAGAACAAGAATATGGTCTTCTTTTTAATGAAATACCAATGTTATATAGGCTAATTATGCATTCTTTATAGCAACTTGTTTATCATTCTTTCAAGCAGACATATTTATTTCTATAAATAAATTTAGATTAATCTTTTGGGCTACTAAAGTTTTTCAGTCAAGAGCAGTGAGTGATTGTATGTCTTTCTTTTGTTGCTTGATTAACATCAATGACTCGGACAATAGCAACTATATTAGGCTGCTATCCCTTTAAAACTGAATGCACGGTGACGGATGCAATGTAGGCCTTCTGATACACGTTCTCCCTACTGTTTACGTTCACAGCTGTGTTTACGTGAATACTCGTCAAAACGGACATTTCGACATCATTTTGTGTGTATTTCTCCGTTCGTGCGACGTGAAAGAGTACTCGCGTGCTGTGAGACGCACTTTCTGTGTGTGTATGCTTCAGTGTCTGCGCTCAGAAAACAGGACCGAATTGAGTTCTCTCTTGCGTCGTCAGATTTATGTACATGTCTGCTCTCCTCTTACTCCCACATATTGACATTTTTTTATGTTTTATGCGCCGTGCAGCAAGTGTATTTTAGCTTATGTCCCGCCGGTTCATATGTTTGCATCTAACCTTCTATGCAGCAGATTCCTTCTGAATGAATCTCTTCCCAAATTGTCCCTCCCTAACATTTTAGATTAGATAGATAGATAGATTTGTCATAATTTTTGTCATTCAAAAAGAGTTTTCGTTCATTATCGTCTCGTTGTCGTCAGTGAAAAAAATGTTGTTGATGAAAATGATGATAAAGTATTCGTCAACGAAATGAACACTGGTTGAGAGTGAGTCTTGAAGGACCAGCACCACATCCTCTTGTACCACTGTTTGAAGAATTGATCTTCCAGAATAGCAGTAAGTTTTAGGAGCTCATTTTTAGTCAATCTCTGCAAGACAGACTTTTCAGGATGGGAGATGGACTAAAAATGAACTCCCAAAACTTACTGCGACATGGAGCTAAGGAGAAAATGTAGAACTTGAAAAATAAGAAAAACTGCTTAGTGGAACGCGTTTACAGTTTAAAAGCAAATAGAAAGTCCTATTTTTTTAATTTCTTTTCTTTATATTTATTTGCACATGTACAATGTTTAAAATGTTCATGACATATTAAAAAAAAAATATTGAAATGTTGAGCACCTGCATTCCTCTAGGTCAAAGATGAAAAAAATGGGATTTACAAAATAATTTTGACTTGAGTTGTTTATTAATGAGTAACGTCTCTATTGAGAGAACATGCTAATTTTTTATGTTAACAGGTTTACAGTGTTATTACAACATTTAACCACTTTTTATTAATTTAAAAATTGTGAAATTCTTTCAAATTTAAATCTTGTACAAGAACTACAGCAAAAAACAGTTTTCTTTTTTGTAGTTTGCTGTTTTTCTAAAAATATTTTAGAAATTGTTTTTGAATATTACCAGTATTAACTTCAATGGATTTCATTAAATTCTTCGAAGTCGACTACTCAAAACGGTCTACATTTATGAAACCTACACATTCAAAACATTATTACTCTGAAATTTTTAATGTAAATGTTAAGTGTAAGTAAAATGTTTAGTACTCTAAGGTCTTTCATGACACTACATTCGCTGGCATGTGAATTTGATAGGTGCTTGATATAAAATAAATAGTGCTTAAAAAGTCCTTGAAAGTCCTTGAATCTGGTGTTCATGAAAGAGTGGGAACCCTGTATACAGCTTAGACTTTCTGGCATGCCGTGTACAGTAGAGTTATGATTTAGTTTGTGTATATATCATGGAACGTCTCTCCTCTTCACCCACAAGGCCCTGGCACACACACAAAGACTAAAGTCAAGAGATCATCCAAGACTAAGAGAAATGGTAAGCTTTTTTGATGCAAGGTTGTTCAGGAAGTAAATTGTGTTTGCTGTGAAAACTGATTTCCTTTTCCTCTGACATTAAAGATCTTTCCAATAAAGATGTGACTCCTAATGTCTGATTTCCTTCTGATACAGAATTATCCAGATACCCGACACACAGTCCTGATCCAGATGAGCCTAGTGATTCAGACAAAGACTCAGATGGTATGTAGTGCGATCATATACAGCTTAGACTTTCTGGCATGCCGTGTACAGTAGAGTTATGATTTAGTTTGTGTATATATCATGGAACGTCTCTCCTCTTCACCCACAAGGCCCTGGCACACACACAAAGACTAAAGTCAAGAGAGCGTCCAAGACTAAGAGAAGTGGTAAGCTTTTTTTTGTTGCTTATATAGAACCCCCTTGTACACCCTAGCACAGTGATCCTCAATTGGCGGACTGCGGTCTGGTTCCGGACCCTGGCTTGGGTCCATAATGACAATGGTAGCACTATTTTGTTTCTACACTATGAAGTGAGCATGTTTTTGTTTACCCACTAAAGGCCCTTTCACACGGAACGCGGCAGTCGCAAGTGTACTTAATTTTCAATGTGAGACATACGGAAAGCGGGCGCAGGCATTGTGCAAGCAGTGTATGCATGCAAAATCCTTCCGTTTCCACGAGCACAGCTCTTCGGGGCAGGTGCTGCCAACGATAAAAAATATTTTAACTTCTTGTAAGCTGCGGCTTTAACTAGTCATTAAACAGATTATTAACGGCCAATCATAGAACATTTCACCAAACTCATATCAGAGTAATCATAGCATGATGGAGAAGATCGTTTGAAATATTATGGAATTTCCAGAGTTGGATGATCCATCAGCATCTAATGTCATTATTAACATTTGTTTCTCGGTTTTAGTTGCATACTGACTAAAGTTGCATTCTACATACATTATCAAATAGTGCACGATTTTTCACAAATCAAGTTTGATCCGTATGAATTATTGTTGGTATTATCTCAGCAAGTCTAGTAGCGATTATTGATGTTGGCACGCTATGTTGTCTTACATAACATGCAGAATTGTCGCACTACATGTAAATGATATCCTTTTTGTATTTTTCTGTCACAATAACGGAGTTATATACATACAATTAGTCTAATTAATAATTAATATTAGTCTGGTGAGTAAACTAAAAAAAATTACAAGTCAGTGGAGATTCTCTTGCTAAGGTGTCCATAGAGGGTTGATAATATTTACAATAATCCATTGAATTTGATAGGTGTCTCACATTGTCCCACAGAAACATAAAATAGTGTAGATTAGTCTACAATGTTTGTTTTATAATAATAATTTATTCTATTTAGTGACAATTTCATTCATTTAACATATTTAATATTGGGGACATCCAAGTTATTTGACACATTTGAACATTAAAAAAACAAAACAAAGTAACAATAGTACTGCATACTGTACAGTGATTTATTGCTTGTCTTTGTTGAATAATACAGAATATAAAAAGTAATCGCTAATTAAATCGCAATATTGTTAAAAAATCTCAATTAGATTATTTTCGATCAGCCCTAATATGCGTTGCTAAGAACTTCATTAGGACAACTTTAAAGGAGATTTTCTCAATATCTTTTTTTTTTCCTTTTTTTTGCAGATTCCAGATTTTCAAATAGTTGTATCACAGCCAAATATTTTCCTATCATAACAAACCATACATCAATGGAAAGATCATTTATTCAGCTTTCATTTGATTGACCCTTAAAACTGGTTTATGGTCCAGAGTCGCATATATCGTCAGCATATTTGGCCATGACATACAGAACTGTATAAAAATCATCATGTGTCCCTGCAGCACAAAAGCAGTCATGAGTAACACAGGTATATCTGTAGCAATAGCCAACAATACATTGTATGGATCAAAATTATACATTTCTCTTTTATGCCAAACATCATTAGGATATTAAGATCATGTTCCATCAAGATATTTAGTGAATTTCCTACAGTAAATATCAAAACTTCATTTTTGATTAGTAATATGCATTGCTAAGAACTTAATTTGAACAACTTTAAAGGAGATTTTCTCAATATTTAGATTTTTTTTTTTTTTTTATTTTTTTTTGCAGATCCTCAGATTCCAGATTTTCAAATAGTTATTCTCAGCCAAATATTGTCAGAATCAGAATTCAGAATCAGAATGAGCTTTATTGGCCAAGTATGTTTACACATACAGGGAATTTGTTGTAGTGACAGAAGCTCCACAGTGCAACAGAAAGACAGCAACAGGACAGGACACAGATAATAAAAGAATAATATACAAATATACAAATAGGAAATGTACTAAACAGCAAAAACACAATATATAATATAGACAAATATGTACAGTGGGTACGGAAAGTATTCAGACCCCCTTAAATTTTTCACTCTTTGTTATATTGCAGCCATTTGCTAAAATCATTTAAGTTAATTTTTTTCCTCATTAATGTACACACAGCACCCCATATTGACAGAAAAACAGAATTGTTGACATTTTTTCAGATTTATTAAAAAAGAAAAACTGAAATATCACATGGTCCTAAGTATTCAGACCCTTTGCTGTGACACTCATATATTTAACTCAGGTGCTGTCCATTTCTTCTGATCATCCTTGAGATGGTTCTACACCTTCATTTGAGTCCAGCTGTGTTTGATTATACTGACTGGACTTGATTAGGAAAGCCACACACCTGTCTATATAAGACCTTACAGCTCACAGTGCATGTCAGAGCAAATGAGAATCATGAGGTCAAAGGAACTGCCTGAAGAGCTCAGAGACAGAATTGTGGCAAGGCACAGATCTGGCCAAGGTTACAAAAATAATTCTGCTGCACTTAAGGTTCCTAAGAGCACAGTGGCCTCCATAATCCTTAAATAGAAGACGTTTGGGATGACCAGAACCCTTCTTAGAGCTGGCCGTCCGGACAAACTGAGCTATCGGGGGAGAAGAGCCTTGGTGAGAGAGGTAAAGAAGAACCCAAAGATCACTGTGGCTGAGCTCCAGAGATGCAGTCGGGAGATGGGAGAAAGTTGTAGAAAGTCAACCATCACTGCAGCCCTCCACCAGTCAGGGCTTTATGGCAGAGTGGCCCGACGGAAGCCTCTCCTCAGTGCAAGACACAAAAAAACACCTGAAGGATCACAAGATGGTGAGAAATAAGATTCTCTGGTCTGATGAGACCAAGATATATTACTGTCTCTGGTGGGACATGTGGTGTGCTGTCTGTATTTTGGCAGTTCACGGGAGAGATTTGCTTTATTAAAGTCCCCGAGAATGATTAAAACAGAGTCCGGGTGTTGTTGTTCACTCTCTGTGATCAGATCAGCGAGTTTCTGTAAAGCTGAGCTCACGTGCGCTTGCGGTGGAATGTAGACACTCACGAGAATGAACGAGCAGAACTCCCGCGGCGAATAGAACGGCTTGCAGTTAATGAAGAGCGTTTCTAGATCTGAGCAGCACATCTTCTTTAACACAGTTACATCTGTACACCACCTCTCATTGATGTAAAAGCACGTCCCGCCGCCGCGCGACTTCCCCGTTGATTCTGTGTCCCGATCTGCTCTGATCAGCTGGTTATTAGGCAGATGGAGCATGCTGTCCATTGTCACCATTTAGCCACGTTTCCGTGAAACACAGGGCAGCAGAGTTAGAAAAATCCTTGTTTATCCGGGAGAGCAGAAGGAGTTCATCCGTTCATCAAAATCCGCGCTGACGAAGCTTCACGAGCGCTCCGGCTCTCTTTCCCCGTCTGCGCCTCCTGCAGCGTTTGACCAGAGCTACGGCTCCGCTACTACAATGTCCAGCAAAACGTCCAAAAAATTTAAAAAATACTATACCACATGAATGTATACAAATTTTTACTGTAGGTATTGTTTGTATGGTATCTAAGCATACAGTGTTTATTCATATATATTGATTAAATCAACCTATAAAAACATCCCATATAAGCATACCAAATGTTTGCATATATGTTGCGTAAATAAACTTGCATATATTAAGTAGACATACAGTAAATTGTTCACATATATTGTCTTAACATAGGGTAATTTAAAAATACATCATATAAATATTTTAATTATATTTATATACAGATTTTTACTAGATAAGTCTATATCAATAAAATCACTAACTATACTTACACTATGCTTGCAATCCTTCTATGATTAATTGACTTTGTGTTTTTCTGTTAACTGTTTATTTAGGTTCTGCCATGCAGAAGAAAGCAGAACGAAGGCCCTGGAGTGATGGGGAAAAAAAAGCTGTTTGGCGGCAGTTGGGAAATTACATAACTTTAGAGAGAGTTCCTGGCAAAGAAAAATGCCTAGAGTGCATAGAGGCAGAATCGGCACTTGAGAGGAGACACTGGATGGACATTAAGAATCATGTACATAATACAATTCAATCAAGAAAAAAGAAGATGCTCAGTTAAGTTGTTTGTTCTTGTTTGCTGCTGTATACTGATGTTAAAGGGTTAGTTCAAATCTGTCATTAATTGCTCACCCTCATGTTGTTCCAAACCAGTAAGGCCTTCGTTCATCTTCGGAACACAAATTAACAGTCAAGAAAAAAGAAGATGCTCAGTTAAGTTGTTTGTTCTTGTTTGCTGCTGTATACTGATGTTAAAGGGTTAGTTCAATACTACATTTCTGGACCTGGGTTCATTTCAGGTGCGTTGCAGTCTGTGCAGGGCAAGAAGCTCTCAGATTACATCAGAAATATCTTAATTTGTGTTCTGAAGATGAACAAAGGTCTTGCAGGTTTGAAACGACATGAGGCGGAGTAATTAATGACAGAATTTTCTTTATTTGGTGAACTATCCCTTTAAGTGTTCTGCAGGTGTTGATCATCCGTTTGTGGATTTATTTTGAAATATAGCATGCAAATTTGTTTAATAAACAACTAAGTCTGCTGATTTCTAATTTTGGAGTTTGGATTGTGATGGATGTCAGAACTTTCATCTGAGGTAAAAAGTCCTAATGGATGGTTTAGTACATGAGACAGTGTGATTCTAGCTATGAGTTTATCAAATCATAAAATCATATTAAATATCATGTATATTAAAATAGAAATTTTGAAATAAGATGAGGTAGATATTTACTTGCAACACTACTGTAGTGTTGACAGCAGCTTAAAATATTACAAGTTGATGAAAAAATATAAAATGCATAAATATACAAGCAATAATATGACCAGGTATAAGAGTTTAATAACCGTCACTTAAAATATAAAATGAAAATAAAATATA
>NC_136751.1:30955294-30987794 GCF_936440315.1 Barbus barbus
GAGAATTCTCCGTCCTCGTAGTTTAAAGTTCAAAGATGACGATCCATATGTGACCGTTTAGGTAGCAGTATGTTTGGTGCTAATAATAGTGATGCTGCTGCTAATGATAACGCTCACAGGACACAGCAGGTTCATGCAGATTTACTGTGCTTTAATACACACACCGTCTGAACAGAGATGCTGCTGCTGAGTCGTTACTCATTCATCAATCAGCTGTTCTGATGGGAGTGTGTGTGTGTGTGTGTGTGTGTGTGTGTTAATCAAGGGTGCAGCAGCATCTGTGTGACTTTCTGTCCATGATAAGACTCAAGTACAAGGTCTGACGATGGTTTTCTCATGTCTCACAACACATTCCTCTTTGTGTATTAATGTATTTGTGTGTGTGTGTGTGTATTTGTGTGTGTGTGTGTGTGTGTGTGTGTGTGTGCGGTGCTGATATAGGGTTAGTGGTTTATCTGGCCTTGGCTGAGGCTCCACTGTTCTGCGTTTGTAACCCTCAATACCGGATTCAGCCAGAGTGTGTGTGTGTGTGAGTGAGTGACAGTGAGTGTGTGTGTGAGTGACTGAGTGAGTTTAAATAATTTTAGTAGTAGTACTACTTACTTACTTACTTTACTTACTTTTGTCATTTAGCAGACGCTTTTGTCCAAAGCAACTTACAAATAAGAAAAAGTAATTAAAACTAAAAGTTACAACTCTATAAATACTATATACCCACATATTTAAGAAAATAAAGAAATAAAATTGACACATGCATATAACAACATTTCAATAATAAATATATAAATGAATAAACTAGAATCAAAAGCGATACTTCTATCCCATGCCGGTGTCCCTGCCCGGTGGAGTCGCTCGGTAGAGTCGATGGTCTTCACACTAAGAGGGCTTCACACGACGGCTGCCGCGGTATAATAACCTTTTTTATACCAATCCAACAAATCAGCATTTCAATTCAGCTGGACCCACTTTCCTGTTTATCAACTACAAATGGCCAAGCAAGTGCACACACTGACAAGATACACGATACAGTACGAGACCAAACGTAATAGTATTAGTATTATGTACATTCTACTGAATAATATCTCTGGCACAGTGTCTCGTTAAACCGAACTTTTATTTTGATGGTTTGCAGTGAATAGCTTCAGATTTCTGTGTGATATTGGGCTAGTTTTACTCTAACTGTAAAATGCTCATGAATTGACTCTCAGAGCAGTTTTGGAGATTATGTTCTCATTTAGTGAGACGACCGGTGCTAATATCTCCGCGAGCGTCACTTGTGCTTTAGTGTGTGTCAGTGTCTGTGTGTATGTGTGTGTGTCTGTGTGTCAGTGAGTGTCTGTGTGTGTCAGTGTCTGTCTGTGTGTGTCAGGGAGTGTCTGTGTGTGTGTCTGTGTGTCAGTGAGTGTCTGTGTGTGTCAGTGTCTGTCTGTGTGTGTCAGGGAGTGTCAGTGTGTGTCAGTGAGTGTATGTGTGTGTGTCAGTGAGTGTCTGTGTGTGTCAGTGTCTGTCTGTGTGTGTCAGGGAGTGTCTGTGTGTGTCAGTGAGTGTATGTGTGTGTGTCTGTGTGTCAGTGAGTGTCTGTGTGTGTCAGTGTCTGTCTGTGTGTGTCAGGGAGTGTCAGTGTGTGTCAGGGAGTGTCTGTGTGTGTCAGGGAGTGTCTGTGTGTGTCAGGGAGTGTCTGTGTGTGTCAGTGTGTGTGTCAGGGAGTGTCAGTGTGTGTCAGGGAGTGTCAGTGTGTGTCAGGGAGTGTCTGTGTGTGTCAGGGAGTGTCTGTGTGTGTCAGGGAGTGTCTGTGTGTGTCAGTGAGTGTATGTGTGTGTGTCTGTGTGTCAGTGAGTGTCTGTGTGTGTCAGTGTCTGTCTGTGTGTGTCAGGGAGTGTCAGTGTGTGTCAGGGAGTGTCTGTGTGTGTCAGGGAGTGTCTGTGTGTGTCAGTGTGTGTGTCAGGGAGTGTCAGTGTGTGTCAGGGAGTGTCAGTGTGTGTCAGGGAGTGTCAGTGTGTGTCAGGGAGTGTCAGTGTGTGTCAGGGAGTGTCTGTGTGTGTCAGGGAGTGTCTGTGTGTGTCAGGGAGTGTCTGTGTGTGTCAGGGAGTGTCTGTGTGTGTCAGGGAGTGTCTGTGTGTGTCAGTGTGTGTGTCAGGGAGTGTCAGTGTGTGTCAGGGAGTGTCAGTGTGTGTCAGGGAGTGTCTGTGTGTGTCAGTGTGTGTGTCAGGGAGTGTCAGTGTGTGTCAGGGAGTGTCAGTGTGTGTCAGGGAGTGTCAGTGTGTGTCAGGGAGTGTCAGTGTGTGTCAGGGAGTGTCTGTCTGTGTGTCAGGGAGTGTCTGTCAGTGTCTGTCTGTGTGTGTCAGGGAGTGTCTGTCTGTGTGTGTCAGGGAGTGTCTGTCTGTGTGTGTCAGGGAGTGTCTGTCTGTGTGTGTCAGGGAGTGTCTGTCAGTGTGTGTCTGTGTGTGTCAGGGAGTGTCTGTCTGTGTGTGTCAGGGAGTGTCTGTCTGTGTGTGTCTGTGTGTGTCAGGGAGTGTCTGTGTGTGTCTGTCTGTGTCTGTCTGTGTGTGTCAGTGTCTGTCAGTGTGTGTCAGGGAGTGTCTGTCAGTGTGTGTCAGGGAGTGTCTGTGTGTGTCAGTGAGTGTGTGTGTATCAGTGAGTGTGTGTGTCAGTGAGTGTGTCTGTGTCAGGGAGTGTGTGTGAGAGAGAGCAATGCAGTGTCGCGTGTGTCAGTGGAGCTGAGAGCGGCTTGGCTTTAGCAGGATTGAGTGCTAATCTGGATCAGGACAAAAATACCTGGAGAGAGTGAGCGTGTACTGAAAGAGGAGGAGAAGGACCTTCATCACTGCTCTCACACACATTCACTCATACTCTGTTTTCTGGCATACTTTTTTTTCCTACACACACACACACACACACACAGATTTGTTGTTTAAGCGTCTCCAAATAGGGATGTAAAGATTAACCGCAAGCGGGTTGAAAAGCGAATCAAATATGTATATGTGACGATTGAAATCGGTTGAGATGCGAAACAAATCGCGGTATAATTAGAGGCAGGAGTTTATTTGAAAGTATATCTGAGGGGAACTTACTGTCTTTAGAAGTTTAGATGGTATTTTTTCTTTTCATCTTGCCTCTGAACGATGCACATTAACCCTAAAACTGGCAACGTATCCTGTTGGATACAAACATTTGAGAGGCTGTGGGGAGAAGCAGTGGAAGTGTAGGTCTTATTTCTTGCTTTCATTTTGAAAGGGTGTTTGTTGTGAATATTTAGATGAGGTGACTTGTTTCTACATAATTTTCTTCGCTCACAGGAAGCATTTAAAACTGCATGGCCGGCTGTAGTGGGAACTCTACTCACCGTCTGATAAGAGTTGATCTAGTTCATATCTACACATGATTACCTGTTGAAAAAGCTGTTATTCAGCATTAGCTTATTAGGTTTACGCTGAAATTTTATGAATTAAATCCTTACATTTTTTGTAATCTGTCTCTAAATGTTTGTATCTCAGGGGATACGTCGCTCTTTTAGGGGATAAATCAAAATATAAAAACATATATAGACTCTGAGATTTTGTGGCTTTTGTTTTAGAAAATCAGATCTTTTTGTAATCTTGACAAAACACATCATTGGAAAGGTCTGACAGTCAAGGTTCCATACTTGGTAACTGTTTTGTAATAGAAGTGATATTGTGACAGAAAAGGATTGATTTGTGACAGAAAACTGCATAAAAAAATCAATAGAGTTTGTGTGTAACCCAGAGGTTATTTCTGGTATAGTGCCCAAACTAAATCTCACAGGAACCACAATTGTTGTGATATCAACTTCAAAATTGGAACACAGCTTGGTTCGACATATGGCTTTGATTTCATAGAAATTTTAGAGTTCAACATATTTTATAAAATACTTATTTTATATAAAATAAAGTAAAAAATCTTTTACTACATTATCTTTATTGCAAGCTTAAACTTTTATAACTTTTTTATACTTTAGTTTTTTTTTTAATGCGTTCACAATAATCTGCTGTGTGTCTTCTTTAAAAAGAGACCAATCTTAGGTCTGTATTCAGGAATTACATCCGTGTTGTAACAAGCATCTGTATCAGTGAATTTATACCCCCAATCTGGCAACGTATCCTGTGGGATACAAACATTAAAATCAAAACTGTCATGTTTTGAAAATAAATAAATGGTTGTATTATTTGTGTCCCAATAAAATGGAAATAAATAAATTAATAAATACATTTTCTGATGTCTCTTCATGGTTTTGCACCTTTTAGGCCTGGTTTCACAGACAGGGCTTAGACTAAGCCAGGATTAGGCCGTGGTTCAATTAGGACATTTAAGTCATTTTTATAAACATCCTTAGAATAAAACATTACTGGGGTGCATCTCGAGACAAAACAAAGGCACTGATATATTTTGAGATCAGTCAGTGCAAGTTTATTTCAACTGAAACAGCTCAGACTTACAATTTAGTCTAGGACTAGGCTTAAGCCTTGTCTGTGAAACCGGGGGATAGGGTTAAAGTTCACAAGTGCAGTGTGGAAACCAAGGAAATGCTTAAAGCGCCACCTGCTGGCAGACACGGAAGTCTCATTCAGCTCGTCTGCTGTTTCATTTCATGCAGATATTTATGTATAGTTTCTGAAGTCAGACCATTCTGTTTTTGCTTCAAATTTAGAAATTACACAGTCTAATTTAGATTAAAAACTGCTCATGTTGCATGTATGAAGCATGTTTTTTTTTTTGGATCGTGATTAGGGCTGCAACTAACGATTATTTTGATAATCGATTAGTTGGCCGATTATTCTTTCGATTAATCGGATTAAAAAAATATTGACCAAAAAAAACACTATTCCACATTCTGCCCAATGTCCTTCAAACAAACGTGACAACTGAATGCTATGAAAACATACAGTGCTTAATTTATTAGACCACTTATCATAATAAAGAGAAAACATATTTTAGAAATTTGTCAAAAATTTGTTTAAATTTAAAAATGTTATTGTCATTTATTGGACATAATAATAAAAAATGTCCTCATAACAGCTTGCATTCTTGCTGGTATTGTTTATGTACTTTTTGACTGCAATTGAGTATCGCGAAAAAACAATACTCAAATAAAAAATACAAGAAAAAATAAGTGCTCTGGTTTTCTTTCATAGATAACAGCAATAATGATATTATAGCATTAAAAATAACCTACTACTGTTACTAAAGAGCTTACACATATTGGAGTACTAACCAGTACAGAAAGCTGAAAAATGATTTTGGTTATCACCAATACTGTTACTTTAGAGCAGCAGTGGCACAAACCTTACATAAACACATTGTTAAACTTACATAAATTTGTTAAGCATTGTAAAAATTGAATATAGTTTAAACCTCTATTAAAAGTGAAAATAATAAAGATAATAATAAAGAGGAATAAAAACACAAACTCAGTGTTAAGCAACAGGTAAGAGTAATGTTCTGCAGGAACTACTTTGATCACAGTCACCTCGTCATTTCTTTATCCTGTAAAAGAGCGTCTCATGTTTATATTCAGACAGACAATTACACGCTGTTATCCCTTTAAAGTTCCTACTCTCATAAAATATTTTAATTTATTTTAAACCTTAAATTAACTTTCAACAACAGATAATTCAGCACAATGGATATGTTTGCGCTGAAAAGCCTATTAATTGTCTCCCTCTCTACTGTGTTCTGTCCGTCTGACGCGCGTGCGCGCTCCCGCCGCGCCGGCGCTCATTCGGTATTTTAAACTTAACACAGACTGTCAGGACGGACCTTTATGCAAAAATGGATATGCTCGCGTGAATTTGTGGCATTTATAGATAAGGATATGACCGTAAACTGAACGTTTTTGCGCTGAGGACGCACACGCATCTGTCAAAGCGCCGGACAGGGCAAGCCATTACTCTTATGCATTAACTTAAAGCTTAAAATAAAGAATTATCATGTTTTGGGCAGCTTGGATCACGTGCTTCTCCGGCAGAATCTCATTCTGTTTCCTCCACTATTTTTAGATGCATTTTGTCCATAGAAATGCATTATTCAGTGCCGTAATTTGACTAACCAGCTGAAGTTGGACGTACACTGTGGGCAGACCCGATTAATCGATAATGAGAATCGTTGTCGATGATTTTCATAATCGATAATAATCGATTTTATCGATTAGTTGTTGCAGCCCTAATCGTGATTGAAATGCAGTGGTTGCCTCTAATTTTAAATTGAGAGAGCACAGACAAAGCCTTATTTTGTTTATATGAAGGGATTTATTTTATTTGTGTTTACATTTAATTTATAATTTGTCTTAAATCTCATTTTGTTAAATCATGAATCGAATCGTGAGTTGAGTGAATCGTTACATTCCTATCTCCAAAGTCTCCTGTGTCTTGCTGCCGTCATGTTTCCTGTGTGTGTGTGTGTGTGTGTGTGTCCTCTGTGTGTGTGTGTGTGTCCCTTCAGCTGCACAGCGTCACTCATGATTGAACGGGACGAGCCGTTTGTGTTCAGTGAGCTCAGCCCAAACATGCAATGCAGCTGACTATAGCTAATCTGAACTCTTAACGATTAAAGCTATTAATTAAGTTTTAACCTAACTAACCCAAACCTTAAACTGACCTGCAGTAACTTGAACTCCAAGTTGACTGTACCTGTAAACAAGTGAAACGAACCCCGGCGCAGTGTTTGTGTCTCTGAGCTCGTTTAGTCTGGTTATGTTGGTAAACTCTGGTGTGTTATCAGATATTGTTTGCTGTCGCATTATTCCCTGCAGAACAGAAGAAGTGTTTTTCCACACATGACTGTCAGGAGACACCTGAGGTGTGAGCGGCTCTCCGTACCTGTAGTGTGTGTGTGTGTGTGTGTGTGTGTGTGTGCGTCTCCTCCCCAGCGCTGCTCCCTGAAGTGAGCCGTGAGGAAGCAGTTTGCCCTCAATATCTCTCACGCTGACGTCTGCCCTCTCAACAATGTCATCCACTTTCCTGTTATTCACTTCAGTGGGAAGCCACTGCTGCAGTGTGTGTGTGTGTGTGTGTGTGTGTGTGTGTGTGTGTGTGTGAGCAGACAGGATGCAGTGTGTAGGTCCGTGTCACTGAGTGTGTGCCGTTTCTCTGCTGGTTTCACATGGATCTGTTGGGTGACGTTTGAGGTTTTCACGCGTGCAGATGAGCGAGGATCTGTGAGACGCTTCAGGGTTTGAGAAGCTCTCTGCAGACCTGCTGCTCACCGTCACACTTTTAGTTTGCTCTTTAAGTGGTCACTAACTAACTGACCGACCAACTAACCGGCTGCACGACGCAGATCCTGTCATGAGCTCAACGGCTGAAGAAATCACTGATCAGAGTCTGGATGAAAGCGGGAATGAATGTGAGTGGAGCTCGTTAAGCTCTGTCTCTGCGAATGTTTGCACTGGAAAAGGGGGCGGATCTAACATTAGCTCGGCCAATAGCATTGCAGCAGCTGAATGAAAGGAATAAAAGTTAACAAAGGAAGTTCTTCCTATCAGACGAGCTTCAGATGGAGCGCTTGCGTGAGATGTGTGCGAGCTGATGGTGGTTTACTAATCTCATTATAAACGAGGCCACAGTGTCACTGTCCATGAGCAGCATACACACACACACACACACACACACACACACAGGTCTTTGTGTAACTCCACTGAAAGTGTGTGTGTGTGTGTGTTATGTAATGAATTGACAGCTGATTTGATTCTGTCTGTCGCGTCTAATAAACACACTCCTTTATGAACTAATGAACAGTGTTTGTATTTTCACATTAGTTTGTGCACCTGATCGCAGCCACGTGAAAACATCCGAACATTTGTGTTCCTTTTTGTGTCGTCAAACTGATGACACTGTATTAGATAATGCACTCTATCATAATAATATGTAATAACAACATAAATCAGTTTAATGTGAGGTTTGTTCCAGATGACTGTGATTCTGAGCAGCAGGAGTGTGTGTACAACACTATAACTGAACTCGTTTTGGCCAATTAATCTCATTTGCAGTTTTGCTAATAACTGGAGCAAGTCCTGAGATCAAGTAATTCACGTAGCTGTAAATGAGGAGGGTTTTCGGGAAGATTAATTTTATTCACAGATTTTTCTCATTATACTTATATATTTCTGAAACTTGGGACTGGTGTTTGTTGGGTGAAGTGGATGATGATGATGTGAAATGTGTGTATATTGTGAAAGTTTTGCATAGACAGTAAACCAGTTTCATTCCCTATTTTCATCTCATGAGTCATGACTATCTTTTAAAACACTCGCGTGTGTATCTGTGAGTGTTTTCTGTAGAGAGTCAAAGGTTTCTATTTATAACGTGTTTTGAAAGTGTTGAGCATTGTAGCCAGTCGCATGAACGCAGTGGACAGTCTGTTTTATTTTTCATGCTGCTAGCTACACGCTGAAGTGTTTCTGAATTGACAGCCATATTGAATCTGAGAATGCAGTGATAGACCGTGATAACCATGAATCAGATGCTGTATGTCAGGATTAGTGGTCGACCGATATATTGCTAAGGCCGATATTTGGTATTTTATTTTGACGGCGCTGAGCACACAGTGCTCACATTCTCCCTCTTGCTCACTGTTGTCATTAACAGTTCTGTCTAATACAGATAGAAGTCTATCTAATGACCAGTAGGGCTGTCAAGTTTTTTTTTGTTCGAATATTCGTTGAATTTAAAGTAAAAATCCACATTTGAATGCAAAAACGCTGCATTCGAATATTAAATGTGCATCAGGCAGCCTTATATGTGGCACACAAGATGCGATGACGATGTAGGTGTCGTTGCATTTTAATGTTTTTTTTTTTTGCCTATCCAGTTGAAGCCATTGGATGCAGCGCTGCTCATTTAAAATATTGTGGAAAAGAGAGCATCAGTGCGGAGATGATGTTGTTTACGTCAAACCTGAAACCAAGCTGTTCACACAGAACAAATATCACATTTTCTAGAGGGACATCTATAAGCGTTGCACTCGCGTCTCACACAAGAGAGCCGCATGTTAAAAAAGCATTTAAAAAACATGTCTGGAGACTTTATGGTTTTTCTGCATCCCACTGCATCTCATGTTCTTAAACTAAAAATGTAGGCTACTCTTTCTGATTGGTAGGGTTAAACTATACATACTTACACGATGCTTGTTGTTTCTAATTGTTTAAGAAATGTAATTATATATGGTTTATAAACATTATTTTAAACCATGCACTTTTCAAAGATAGTCTTGTTTTTTATTGCTTTGAAGAAACATGCATTAGTACGTTGATATTTTGCTCGATGCGCTCTTGTGGCCTCAGGAGAGAAGACAGAAATGGTCTTTTAAATAAAATAGAACTGTTAAACAAAATAATTAAAATGTATACAAAATGTTTTATAACTATTGCTTTAATATTATTAGTAATAGAAAGGCAAACATTATAATTACTTTCTCGTCAGCATTCAGCAAATACGCATTTATATGCTTTAAACCAATCTTTGAATGACTAATGAACATTTAATTTCACAAACCTTGCAGTCTTAGTCGAATCTTGTGAAGTGTGTGTGTGTGTGTGTATCCTGCATGATTGCGTGTCACGCGCCGGTCGGTCCGTGTGAATTGAATGCGGACAGGAGGAGAGCTCAGCTTCACTGGAGACAAACTTTAAACTCGTGATTTCAAATGATGCTGCGCTTTATGCATGTGCCCACTGTCATATTCATGTCATTTTCACTGTGTTCTGTATGTAAAATTAGTGTTACCTTGGCTTTATTTGAAAAAATATGATTCCCAATGCACACAAACTTCCCAGATTACTGGGTGCCCAGCTGGTTACAGTGTTTACTTCCTTTTTAATTATATTTTTTATTAAATATTTATTTATTTGTGAAAAATACTTTGTCTTCTAAAGCAGAGGTCTTCAGCCCTGTTCCTGGGGACCCACTATCCTGAGGAGTTTAGCTTCAACCCTAATCAAACACACCTGAAGCGGCCAGTCAAGCTCCTCAAGACTGCTTGAAAATTGCAGTTAGGTGTGCTGAAACCGGTTGGAAATAAACTTTCCAGGAGAATGAGTCCCAGGAGCAGGGTTGAAGACCTCTGTTCTAAAGAATAAGTATGTTTATTTTACACAATTATTTTTTAATCCATTTTCAAATTTCTTAAATATTAATTAAAATAAATACAATTATATCTGCTTTACATCTGCATTATATCTGCTTTACATAGCTTTCCAAGATATCGGCATTAGCTGTCAAAAACCCCGTATCGGTCGAACACTGAGTCTTGGAGTGTAAATGCAAACACACCTGCCACTTGTTCTAATAATCTGTTCCTTTGTTCCTCAAAGAACTCGCTTTGTTGTTGCAATAATCACAACTTTTTGAAGGATGATCTGCATAACTTGCATATTTTTATATGTGTACCTTTTAAGTAAATTATGATTTTAATTCATTTTGTGTTCATTTAGTAAAAAGCAGTATCAATGATCACTGATTGTGTCTAGGTTGCTTTCTTTAACTGTCAGTTTAGCAGTGATAAGTGTGTACTTGGTAATAATAGCTGTTCTTTTAGATAATGTCTTTCATGTCAAAAAATCAAATGCTAAAGTATGTGCGTCTCTGCTGTGTGTTTCCGTTTCCTTCACATGTTGTTTGTTTTGGGATGCTGTCCCGTGGAGGGATGGTCTCCATGGTAACTGAGCATCATCAGGGGGATGCTGGAATCATGTGCTGCACATTCATCAGCTCTGTGATCCACAGATCAGGTCACTGAGTGTGTTTGTTCTTGACTGTCGTTTCAGAGCACGTTAACGGAGGTGCAGTTTGGACCAATGAAGCTCTATGAGGATCAGCTGCAGGTACCGGCTCTTCCGCACTCATACTGTGTGTTCATACGTTATGTTTAGAAGGGTTTCTGTAGTAACTCCACTAAACAGTGAGTGTGAACATGCAGAATGTCATGAATAGATGCTTCCTGCTCATTATTGTGTGTGTGCATGAGTCTGTGTTCTATATTGGGAGTTTCATTATCGCTCATTAATTCTTGAAGCTAAATTTAGGAAGGTTGAGTGAATCCGACCTGACTCCTGTATCCTGAGATTTCTGGAGCTCCCATGAGAAGATGTGAATTATCACTCCGTGAATCCGCTGCACATCCACAGATGCATCAGAATGATTCGAAAGGCCTGTAATGTGTAGAAACTATGGAGTCTGGGGTTTGACATACAGTGCCCTAAAATCCCAAACCCAATGACTCACAACTCCCTTCATTCACAGCCAGACTCTACGAGCCAGAGAACTCCAGAACAGTGTAGTTAAAACACCTCCGGCGTTAGCGTTGGGTTGGCGTGAAGGCCATTGCACACAGAGTCTGAAATTTTCGTATGCGTTTCTTCGTATTCCCCATCCTTTGTGCGCAAAAGTTTTTTTTAATGCAAATTTTTAGAACTTGTGCGCACAATAGTGTAGGATAAATTTATCAGATAAGAAAAAAATGCACACACACTACGATGGAAACACATTTATCGAATAAATTCCACCATGCACATCAAAAAACCCTAACCAATCTCGTTCCACAGCATCTGAAATGCTAGTTTTGGTTGTTCTGAGATGCCTGAGCAAAGTCTGTCCTCAAAGTATTTCTGTATTTCTTACACGACCGAGTTCCCAAACAGCAGCATCCGCCTCTGAAAGCAGTGACCGCATTTATTGTGTTTCGTCTGCTCGCTCTGAGGCGCAAGTCATTTATCATATATGAAATGTATTATATTCAGTGGCTTTTCCTACTCTTCTTAGTGATATTTAGTGCCAGTTTATCAGGAAGTGACTATTTTGTTTTGGAAAATGAAAGTTTTGCGCATTAGTTAAACTCTCATCTTTGGATGGAAACCTAGCTAATGTTGGGTCAGCATTAGTGTTGGGTTAGCGTGAGGTTAGCAGTAAGTGTTGAGGTTCGTGTTGTGCCAGTGTTGCAGAGCTTTAATTACTGTTGGAAAGTGAAACAGTGATTTTCCTTTTCCTGTTTTTGTCCTCCTGGCTGATCCCACATTCCCTCAGAACACACACCAAGCGTCTGAGCTGTCCATCCACACAAACACAGTGTTTAATTCGAGCGAGTGATTCTTCTGAACCGATCCAGGGAATCAGCTCATATTATGTTCCTGTTATTGATGGAAGTTGTTGTTGTGGCTGAGTGTGTGTTGGCCAGCACTGTCTCACACTGATGATGGCTCTGTGTGTGTGCGTGTTGCAGGTACTGTTAGTGTTTGCCAAAGACGATGCTCAGAGTAACAGCTTCTGCTGGGCGGGTGAACGCGCTGGTTTCAGGTGTAATGTGGCCCGATCGCCAGAAGCGGCGCTGGAGAGTTTCCAGGAGAAGAACCACGATCTGATCATCATCGACCACAGACATTCCAGATACTTCGATGCTGAAGCGCTCTGTCGGTACGTATCGGAGTTTGAGGCTCGTTCCACCGCAGAGGAACAGAGAGGATGAAGGTTCTGGAAACCGATCAAGACATTGACCTGAAATCCTAATGAAGCTGCATGCACTGTGAAATATATGGTTTAGTTTAAATGTGACTCAAAACAGTCAGATCAGTTGTAATGTGTCAAACTAACCCCGTGATGTTACACGCTGCGGTCAAACGCAAAGTGCCCCTATTATGGGTAATGAAAGGTTCATATTTTGGTTTTGGGAGTCCCCAACAACAGGTTGACATGCATGCAAGGTCAAAAACACTTTAATTTTCTTATAATATACATTTATTTTTACCTTATTTGCTCAACGACTCCAAACGATTCGCTAAATGATTCATTTTTCCAAACCCTTCCTCTGCGTGATGCTAATCTGCGCTGATTGGTCGATTTCATTTAAAGCAGTGTTTGTGAGTGCAGTGCTACTTTGTGTTCAGCGTTACCGGGGAAACCCCTCCAAAAGCAGCACCTAGTGGCAAAGAATGAATTTACATTTTCATTCAGACCAACAAGTGGGTGGGCAATATGCTAATGTTTGATGTTGATGCTTGGGATTAGTATTAAAAACGACTCGTTTGAATGATTCAGAGTCAACTCTTTCTTTTGAGAGACAATAACTTTAAACACTGTGCACTTTCAGATTTAACTGCACTTTGCAGGATGTTTTCATTCACTTAGAGCTGTATTACACACTGCATGAAAGCTCATTTTCAAAAATCCATAATGGTTACATTGTGTTTGTTAGATATTATAATCAGTGGAAATCAGTTTACTAAATAATGTAAACTTGACTGACTGCTTCACTTCCACTTTAACCGAACAGCACTTCAGTGTTGAGTTGACTCTCGACCGCTCGTACTGTACGTTCTCGGGTATAAATGTACCGTATATTCAACAATAATTAGTTAAAGTGTAATTTAACCACAAGAAATTACATCCACTGGAATCCCACTGTATGCAGTGTTCACATGGCCTGCTTGAAAATGTAAATGTTTTTTTGTACATTCATTGTGTTTCAGGTTTGTGTGTCTAAGAAATGCTAAAGTGTTTTTTGTTGTTTCTAATCCTCATTTAATTTCATTTTTTTTTTTTCAGCTCAATTCGAGCCATCAGCAGCTCTCACAACACTGTGATTGTGGCTGTGGTGAAAAGGTTTGTGCCCAGATCTCTCTCTCTCTCTCACACACAGCTGTTCAGATGTCCTCATGAGTCACTTTAACATGCTTCATTGTAGTTAAATACTGTCACATATTTGGCCGCAGCTGTGTCTTTCTGTTATCATGTGTTTTTATTAAATGGTGTGTTTTGTTCTGAAGGCCGGATCGTGAAGAAGCCACTGTGATGCCGCTGATATCAGCAGGATTTAACAGGGTGAGTGAGTGTGTGTGTGACTGCCCTTAGAAGTGAGGTAAGTGTGACAAACACTGAGAATACTGTGTGTGTGTGTGTGTACACAAGTGTTTGCGTATTATAAATAATTTCTGGTTTTACACACATTAGCATCAATGTATCAGCGCCTGATCTTGCGTACCTGGAAGCGCTTGTGTTCATGTGCGTGTGTTAATGACGCTCTAGAACAAGGGTGGGCAAACTTTTTGGCTCGAGGGCCACATCAAGTTTTCCACATTAAGCGAGAGGCTGCATAATATGTTTATGACAAATGAAGCTTTGCTTTTTTTATTCTAAACTGACACTCACTACTGTACTGTAGGCCCTATGTATACTTGTACCTACATGGCAGTTCTATTCTTGTACCATCTCTACCTATTTTTATGAGCACTTTATGAAACACAGATAAGTTGCATTGGTGTACAAGTCTATGTATGAGACACATTTTATCATTTCATTCAGCAATAATGTAAAATAAACTAAAAGTTTACAAACATTTTAAACATAATATATTAATATATTATAATACATTATTATATTCGCTACACTCCACAAAAATCCTGTAAATGTAGCAGTGTTCAGAATAGAAAAAAGAACGAAAACATAAGTAAAAAACAAACACAAATTATAGTGTCATTCACCACAAACATATATTATAATGACCCAGCCTAAATATTTAAAGTGAAACTGAAACTAGCGGCGTGATTGCTGGAGAATGCACAATACAAACTCCAAACAAACTCGCTTGCCTTTTCTCATTCGTCACCAATCCTGATGAGCAGCTTTGTGCCTGACCTTGATTGCTTTATATAAGTCGCCTTGGAAATCACGGCACGTTTCAGGTGAAAAACGCGATTTATAATCCAGAAAAACTGTACTATATCCATTTTCATAAAAATGTGTGTGGAAAACAGAAGAAGCATATCTTTACAAGATAAAATGACAAATTATTTCCATGTTTTCCCCACAAAATGCCAGCACCGTGAGCAGGAGGATAGCACTGGCACTTGTTCTGATACTGGAAAGTCTACAGAGCATTTTTAAAATAGTTCCAATACAAGGCATTTTTCAAAAGAAATGAACACTTTCACATTTTTAAAACGTAACTTATTTACAAGTGTGCCAGTTTTGTAGTGTATATGGCTATTTTGACTTTTTATTTTGTATTGCTGTGCGGCTTGAACGCGTCGCCCATCAAAAATAGACGCGGCGCTTATCTTTAACAAAGCCGCGCGGAGAGCCGCTTCTGAAACGTGCCGCGGATTGACTAGAGTGGGCGCGATCAGCTCCGGTCGGAGCGGCGGGACGGTGTAAATCAGGGGTTATATACTGCACTACAGGCTACAGCGCCGTGCCATCTGTTGGATTTTACTGATATTGCATCAGATTAGCTATTTTGGAACAACTGCCTCACGGGCTGGATGAAAACGGCCGTAGTTTGCCCACCACCGCCACAGGAGTGATAGCGGGCCGTAGTTTGGACACCCCTGCTCTAGAGTCTCTGTGCTTCATTCAAGATTCATTATGAATCGAGTGTGTTTGTCGTCTCACAGAGATATGTGGAGAACTCCAACATGATGGCCTGTTATAACGAACTCATCCAACTCCATCATGGAGAAATACGAGCTCAGATCAAACTCAGGTGAGACACTTGTCTCTTCATGACCCTTGCAAGTGTTGTTTGCTTTTGTTTAAGGGCCTTTTTGTCTTCATCACATGGACAGTCTCTCTGATGATGGTGTGTGCGTGTGTTTTCAGAGCCTGTAATGCTGTTTTTACTGCACTGGAACAGAGTCAGGAAGCCATTGAGATCAGCAGTGAAGATCAGATCATACAGGTACACACACACACACACACACACACACACACACACACGTCTCTTCAGTGAGGTTGAAGAACAAGTCAAATCAGACACTATAATCTCAGAGACCAACTCTAGAGGATCACTGAGACTGTGAATCTGGTTTGTCCTCATGCTTCTGTCACAGTACGTCAATCCAGCGTATGAGTGCATCATGGGATACCAGCGTGGGGAACTGCTGAAGGAAAACACTGAAGTGCCTAAGAGTGAAAAAAACAAACCAGACCTGCTGGACAACATCAGCTCCTGCATCCACAGAGGGAAAGTGAGTCAGACTGACAGTCCACACACACACACACACACACACACACACATCTCTGCCGTTCAGTTAGGAAAGTTCTGATGAACATTCAGAAATAGACCCAGGCTGTGACACTGACCTACCGCCGCATGAGTTTTCATAGTCTTAAAGTGTATGGGGTGGTGATGGTGCAGTGGATAAGACACATGCCTTTGGTGTGAGAGACCTGGGTTTGAATCCACTGTGAGACACCAATGTGTCCCTGAGCAAGACACTTAACCCCTAGTTGCTCCAGAGGCGTGCGACCTCTGACATATATAGCAATTGTAAGTCGCTTTGGATAAAAGCGTCAGCTAAATGAATAAATGTAAATGTATTGCCCACAATCCTCAGCATGTGCTGACAGCCTTCCAAAGCACCAGTGATCAATATTAACCTAAAGCCCTGCGTTATTTCAGCTCATTATGTAGAGACGTTATATACTCATAAATGAATTGGCAGATGTTTGAAAACAAATGAGATCAAATGAGATGACATGACGCCAGATAGTTCAGGATCCTGTGAATAATGTCAGTAGTAAGCAGCAGAGAACTCTGGGTACAAACAGTCCAAACAAGGTTTAACAGTCCTGCTGTATCACTTCACAAAGGACACACACACACACACACACACACACACACACACTCTCAGCTGGAGGAGCCGTTTGAAGCTGCAGATGCTGGACTTTCATCGCACAGGGGTCGAACTTTGATTCTCTGTCAGACCTGAGACCTGCTTCTGTATGCTGTTTAGATCCTCTCTCATAAGTGTGTGTGTGTGTGTGTGTGTTTCAGGAGTGGCAGGGGGTTTATTATGCCAAAAAGAAGAACGGAGACAGTGTGCAGCAGAATGTGAAGATGACGCCTGTCGTTGGACAGGGAGGGTGCGCAGCGTTTCTGTCTCTCTGCTTTAAAGTTTTACTCTTTCTTCAGTAAATCAAATGGCTGATTTCAGCTTCATTTCAAAACAAACGTGTTTATTTTTAATTTCTGAAGAAATGTAATTCAGGTTCCTGTTGGCCGAGGGTCAGGTGACTCTAGTTTGATCGTGTGTGTTAATATTTCTCTGTCTGTCTCTCCTGTAGTAAAATCAGGCACTGTGTGTCTGTTAACAGGCCTTTAAATGACCATAACAAGGTAAGCAGACGTTCAGTCGTCCGACAGCGATACTGAGACATGCTTGTGTCGTGATGATGTTTATGACTGATCTGTGTGTTTTGATCCAGACAGAAAAGTCCTGTGAGCGAGTCCAGGCCGAATCACAGACAGGTACCAGAGACAGTGTTTACACACGATCTGATGGTTTCATGGTCAGAGAGTGAGAGATGCATGACATGCAAATCACCACAATAATTAAACTACAATCAGAGAGAGAGTGCGTGCGTGCGTGTGTGTGTGTTCAGGTGTGCTGACTGTTGGGGGAAGTCGTGGCCTAATGGTTAGAGAGTCGGACTCGTAATCGAAAGGTTGTGGGTTCGAGTCTCGGTCCGGCAGGGATTGTAGGTGGGGGGAGTGAATGTCCAGCGCTCTCTCCACCCTCAATACCACGACTGAGGTGCCCTTGAGCAAGACACCGAACCCCCAACTGCTCCCCGGGCGCCGCAGCATAAATGCTGCCCACTGCTCCGGGTGTGTGTTCACGGTGTGTGTGTGTGCATTTGTTCACTACTCACTGCTGTGTGTGTGCACTTGGATGGGTTAAACGCAGAGCACCAATTTCGAGTATGGGTCACCATACTTGACAATACGTCACGACTTTACTACACACACATGTGTCGATGTTGTTGTTGTGTCAGATATTCAGCAGTCCAGCAAACATAAGGACCGCAGGAAAGGATCGTTGGATGTTCGCTCGACGACCTCTAGAGGAAGTGATGGTGAGATGACAGTGCTTACCCCTGACCTTTGACCCTCAACCCAAACCCTGCCCCTCACTCAGAGCCCCTCCCCCAGGCGGAGCGTCCAGGTTTAGCTTTAACATGTAACTGCTTTGGTGGACGTCACATCATATATCTGTCTGTCTGCTCATCTTTAGTGAGTTTACTGTATTTAGGATCGGCTTTAAAAGAAATGATCTTTTGTCGGCGCTGATAGCTTGTGGTTTGTGTTGTGATTCTTGTGACCCGAGTTTGAATCCAGACTCGTGGTCCTTTGCCGATCCTGTTCCCCTCTCTCTCTCTGCCCTGTGCTTTCCTGTCGTATCGCCACTGTCCTAGCAACAGTAATGGCATAAAATACCCAAAAAATATAACTTCATAAAAGAAATGAGCTTTATAAAACATCTCACAGTCTGACAGTCATAAAACTCTTCCTGACTAACCCTTGACAGATGATCTTGTGTTTAGCAGGAAGTTCTCAGAGGAGACACTCGTCTATGGCCAGAATCCACTCCATGACTATTGAAGCTCCCATCACTAAGGTACATGTGTGTACAGGTAGTGTGTGTTTGTTTTTAGCAGGCTCATGCTATAAAGTGTGTGTGTGTGTGTTATTGTGGTTCTGTGGGCACATGTTTTAATTCTGATATGTGTGTGTGTGTGTGTGTGTGTGTGTGTAGGTGATAAACATCATCAACGCGGCTCAGGAGAGCAGTCCGATGCCGGTGGCCGAAGCGCTGGACCGCGTGCTGGAGATCCTGCGGACGACAGAGTTATACTCTCCTCAGCTCGGTACTAAAGAGGAAGATCCTCACACCAACGACCTGGTGGGCGGATTGATGACTGTAAGTCTCACAACGCCTCTGATTGCCACTGTGTGTGTGTGAGAGAGAGCTGCAGCACGTCTCCAGTCTGTCACATGTAATCAGGAATGTGAAGCGCTTCTCGGTTGTTTCTGTCAGTGGGATGCTGACGCTGCTTTCTCTCCTGCAGGACGGACTGCGAAGGCTATCAGGAAATGAGTACATCTTAGCCACAAAACGTAAGCTGAGTTCACTGCTTTATGACCTTTGACCCCATTTCCTATTCCACTATTCCCACCGTTTGTGTTTCAGAGCTGCATCACATCCCAAGTCACCTGACCACACCACTGTCTCTCAACGATATCCCACCATGCATTGCTCAGACGATGGAAAACGAAGAATCGTGGGACTTTGATATTTTCAGCCTGGAGTCAGCCACTATGAAGCGGTGCGACACACACAGAACACACGTGCATGCATAAACACTCACATGTACGCATGCATACTCTCATGCATGCTCACACACACAAAGTACATCTCAACACAAACTCTCACACACTTTTTCATAGCCTTCTAATGTTTTTATATCAAGTTAATAATAATGACTACTGAAAAACACAAAACATACTAGAAAATGTGAACATTCTGTACTTTTAGTGGTTTGTTTTGGTTGGTTGTGGTTTTTCCAGTTGAGTGTCTTGTTTAACTCACTTTGATCTAAACACACTCATACAGGTGTACAGGTGTGTGTGTCAGGTGACGGTCAGGTGAGCAGACGCTCCTCATACCTCTGTGTTTATTTTCAGGCCTTTAACGTTTCTGGGTCTGAAAATCTTCTCGCGGTTCGGCGTCTGTGACTTCCTGAGCTGTCCGGAGGCGACGCTGCGCTCCTGGCTGCAGATCATCGAGGCCAATTATCACTCCAGCAACTCCTACCACAACTCCTCACATGCCGCAGACGTGCTCCACGCCACCGCATACTTCCTGTGCAAGGAGCGCGTCAAGGTGAACACACACACCACACACACACACATATGACATGCAAACACACACACACACACCACACACACCACACACACGACACGCAAACACACAAACACACGCACACATGTGCAAACACACACGCAAACACACTCACTCACTCACACACACACATACGAAAACACGAAACATGCAAACACACTCACACACATGACACAAACGACACGCAAATACACACATGACACACACATATACGACACACACACAAAGTACACGCCTTACCATCTACGCCACTGAAGTTGTTGATTTGCGATTGTCTTTTGTAGTGTTGACTCGCCCAATCACACGTTAGTGGGCGGAGTTACTGTAAATAGCCTCTGCCAACAAGGCGGCTTTTTGCACTTTAGGGTTAGGTTAGGTGTAAATAGACACCGATATAATATTGAATATATTGTTTAAACTGCAAAACATCACTAAATGCTGCAAATATCACAGCAATTTTTGAGAAAAGCTCAACTTTTTGGGCTGCAAAAATCAAAAAGAAGCTCCATGAAATCCAGCTGGACTAATGAATCTCCATCAGTCATGATATAAACACGATCGGTTCACTTACACAGGGTTCGTACAGGGTACGATAATTGCTTAAAGTGCTTGAATTTGACCTGGAAAACCCTTGAAAACAGCCACATTTTTGAGAAGGTACTTGAAAAGTACTTACATTTTTAAAAGGCAGTATATATGAAATTACTGTTCTTTTTATTTTTATTTTATTTTTCGATAAAACAATATTGACTTTTCAGACTTAGAACTATTTGTATTACTAAAAAATATCAGATTACTCAATTGTCAAAATAATCAGTGATTACTTGATTACCAAAATAATAATTAGTTACAGTCCTAGATTAGTTACAAACAAAATACTACTGCGTTGTTTTGCTTTGTGTGATTAAAAGATAAATATTTTGTCATTAAAAAATTTCTTAAAAATACTATTAAAATATTGTCTCGTTCTAGTGAACCAAGTATCTGTATTTCGGCTCATCTGGTGAGCTTAAGTGTATTGTCACGCCCCTACTGTTGATAAGCGGTGATATAGCTCATCATTTTCCAAGTGTATGATATAGCTTTCATTCTTCAGGTCAATTATATATTTATTAAAAAAACAGTTTGAATAAGGAAGCAATAACTTTGCCATAGTATCCTTTCAAATGTAAAAGTTTTCCACAGACATTGCATGCTTTTGTGCTGCACTTTATTTGTACCAATTTGTTTTATTAGTTTATTAGAATTTGAAAGATAATAATGATATTGTTTGATAAGGGAGATCTTCGATTTTAGTCCTTGAAAACCAAAAAAGTAATGCTTAAAGTCCTTGAAAGTCCTGGAATTTAATTTTGTAGTTTGTCTGAACCCTGCTTATAACTGGTGAAGGGGTTCGGCTGATCCGCACCACATGCTGCTGTTTGTGTCCTGTTATTGTGTTTGTCTGATGTGATCTTGGCATGTGGTTTATGGACATTTCTTTCACCACACAGAGCAGACGCAGCTGAAGTCGTGATTCACAGTTGTTTGACTAGCAGTAGATGTGATCGTCAGCGTATGCTAATGAAAGACGTGAGGGTGTTAGCGCTGCGATCGCAGCTCGGTGTCGCTGCAGCTTCACTCTCCATGTGTCTCTTTCTCAGCAAAGTCTGGACCCTATAGACGAGGTGGCGGCCCTGATCGCAGCGACCGTGCATGATGTCGATCATCCTGGGCGGACAAACTCCTTCCTGTGTAACGCAGGAAGTGAACTGGCCATTCTGTACAACGACACGGCCGTGCTGGAGAGTCACCACGCCGCGCTCGCCTTCCAGATCACCATCCGAGACGACAAGTGCAACATCTTCAAGAACATGGAGAGGTATGCACTAAACTGAGCCTCTGTTTCACACGCTGTGATGACAGCATTAAATGTGCTCCTGATGTTGGTCATAGTGCAGTGGTTGATTGACAGGTGAGCAGGTTCAGGGTGTGTGTGTGTGTGTGTGTGTGTGCAGTATGATGAGATATCACGCTCTGATGTCTCTGATGAGTGTGGTCTCAGTGATTGGATCTCAAAGCATTTCAGACCAGGGTTCCCATGCTTCTTGAAAGTACTTGAAAACAAACATGGGTCCTTGAAAGTGCTTGAATTAAATTTAAAATACATTTAGTTTATGGTGCTATTTCAAAATTGTCCTATATGTGCTGTCAAAGACAGAACGAAACGGCACAAATAATTGGGGTGGAGATGGGGTAGTGCGGAAAAAAAACCCGCTCCGCTGAGTGTCTGACCATTACCGCCCGCTCCCGCAATGTGTGTGTGCCGCTCCCGCAAACAGTCTAATACTGTATCATTTTCACGCTATTAATAAGTGAAATCACATCTGAATGAGCGCTCGCAGTTCACTTTCGATTACACGATCACACACACTCTGTGTAAAGTGAGCACATCTTTACAGTGCGTGAATAATTTTACCAAACCACATCAATCTTAATAACTACTATTAATTTTGTAATTAATCATTTATAAGTGATATATAATTGCCCATGAAGGCTGGAAGTGAAAAACTCCTTATTCATGTGTGCAGAATTATTAGGCACATCTTCTTTTACAGATAAAATGAGCCAAAAAAGAGATTTAACTGAAAAGTCAAACATGATTAAATCCCCAATGAGAAATATTCAAAACTAATGCAATACAGAAATGGTAAAGTTAAGACATGACCATTGGTCAGCGAAATGCTCACTGGTTACAGCAGGGTTAGACAAAAACAGGTGGAGAAGATAAGACACACGGTAACTGCAAAATAATTAAGAATTAATGTGAAGAATTAGGTGTAAACCATCAAACATTTAGATTAGATTAGATTCAACTTTATTGTCATTTATGCAGAGTACAAGTACAGAGCTAATGAAATGCAGTTAGCATCTAACCAGAAGTGCAAGAATATAGTGTTTTATATAATATAAGTGCAGAGTAAGTGAAGATATGATTTACAGAATGTACAGTGGAATTGCTATATACAGTATTGAGCAGAGTATATACAGAATATAAATAGGAATGCAATGTATGTACATTATGAACAGAGCAATGTAGATTATATAGATTACAGATTATATATACACATTATGAACAGCAGAGACGTGAGAACAGTGGTAATAAATAAATAAATACAGCTGGATGAGTGTGCAAAGTATTGATAGAACAATGTATTCTATGCAAAATAACAGTAGTGCAATATTTAGTCTCCAGCGCCACCGTTTTCCAGAACTGCAACCTTCCTGGAGTCTCCAGAATTATAAGATGTCCTAAAAAATGACCCTCACTTAATGAGAATAACATGCTGAAGTGTTGTTAAATACATGAAGACACATTTTTATAGGCTTTATAGACGGATAAGTTGAGAGCAGTGTTCATTTTGATTTAGTTTTAGTCTCGTTTTAGTGGACTAAATCTACAGTAAATTTAGTCGGCTAAAATCTAATGGTTTAGTTACAGTGCATTTATTAAGCATTTCTCTCAAATTTCCAAACTCATTATATAGGTTTGATATTGTTTTTTTTATCATGATAGACTGCAATTTAACTGCGGAGACACACAACATGCCTTTGAATAAAAGCACTTCTCATAAAGAACAAGAATATGGTCTTCTTTTGAATGAAATACCAATGGTTATATAGGCTAATTATGCATTCTTTATAACAACTTGTTTATCATTCTTTCAAGCAGACATATTTATTTCTATAAATAAATTTAGATGAATCTTTAGGGCTACTAGAGTTTTTCAGTCAAGAGCAGCGAGTGATTGTCTTTCTTTTGTTGCTTGATTAACATCAATGACTCGGACAATAGCAACTGAATTAGGCTGCTATCCCTTTAAACCGAATGCACGGTGACGGATGCAGTGTAGGCCTACTGATACACGTTCTCCCTACTGTTTACGCTCACAGCTGTGTTTACGTGAATACTCGTCAAAACGGACATTTCGACATCATTTTGTGTGTATTTCTCCGTTCGTGCGACGTGGAAGAGTACTCGCGTGCTGTGAGACGCACTTTCTGTGTGTGTATGCTTCAGTGTCTGCGCTCAGAAAACAGGACCGAATTGAGTTCTCTCTTGAGTCGTCAGATTTATGCATATGTCTGCTCTCCTCTTACTCCCACATATTGACATTCTTTTATGTTTTATGTGCCGTGCAGCAAGTGTATTTTAGCTTATGTCCCGCCGGTTCATATGTTTGCATCTAACCTTCTATGCAGCAGATTCCTTCTGAATGAATCTCTTCCCAAATTGTCCCTCCCTAACATTTTAGATTAGATAGATTTGTCATAATTTTTGTCATTCAAAAAGAGTTTTCGTTCATTATCATCTCGTTGTCGTCAGTGGAAAAAATGTTGTTGATGAAAATGATGATAAAGTATTGGTCAACGAAATGAACTCTGGTTGAGAGTGAGTCTTGAAGGACCAGCACCACATCCTCTTGTACCACTGTTTGAAGAATTGATCTTCCAGAATAGCAGGAAGTTTTAGGAGCTCATTTGTAGTCAATCTCTGCAAGACAGACTTTTCAGGATAGGAGATGGACTAAAAATGAACTCCTAAAACTTACTGCGACATGGAGTGAAGGAGAAGATGGAGAACTTGAAAAATAAGAAAAACTGCTTCGTGGAACGCGTTTACAGTTTAAAAGCAAATAGAAAGTCCTATTTTTTTTTATTTCTTTTCTTTATATTTATTTGCAGATTTGCAGATGTACAATGTTTAAAATGTTCATGTTTGAGCAGCTGCATTCCTCTAGATCAAAGATGAAAAAAATGGGATTTACTAAATAATTTTGACTTGAGTTGTTTATTAATGAGTAACGTCTCTATTGAGAGAACATGCTAATTTTTAATGTTAACAGGTTTACAGTGTTATTACAACATTTAACCACTTTTTATTCATTTAAAAATTGTGAAATTCTTTCAAATTTAAATCTTGTACAAGAACTACAGCAAAAACTGTTTAGTTTTTTGTAGTTTGCTGTTTTTCTAAAAATATTTTAGAAATTGTATTTGAATATTACCAGTATTAACTTCAATGATTTCATTAAATTCTTCGAACACGACTACTCAAAACGGTCTAAATTTATGAAGCCTACACATTGAAAACATTATTACTCTGAAATGTTTCATGTAAATGTTAAGTGTAAGTAAAATGTTTAGTACTGTAAGGTCTTTCATGACACTACATTCGCTGGCGTGTGAATTTGATAGGTGCTTGATATAAAATAAATGGTGCTTAAAGTCCTTGAATCTGGTGTTCATGAAAGAGTGGGAACCTTGTCAGACCCTGTTTACATCCATATCGATCAGATCACCTGACTCACACACACACACTGACACACACTCTCTCTCACAGGAACGAGTACCGGACGCTCCGGCAGGCCGTCATAGACATGGTTCTCGCCACTGAGATGACCAAACACTTCGAACACGTCAACAAGTTTGTCAACAGCATCAACAAACCGCTGGCAGCACTGGAGGAGAACGGGGTGAGAATCTCTCTCTCTCTCTCTCTGTCTGTCTCTGTCTCTGTCTCTGTCTCTGTCTCTGTCTCTGTCTCTCTCTCTCTCTCTGTCTCTCTCTCTCTCTCTCTCTCTCTCTCTGTCTCTGTCTCTGTCTCTGTCTCTGTCTCTGTCTCTCTCTCTCTCTCTCTGTCTGTCTGTCTCTGTCTCTGTCTCTCTCTCTGTCTCTGTCTCTGTCTCTGTCTCTGTCTCTGTCTCTGTCTCTCTCTCTCTCTCTCTCTCTGTCTCTGTCTCTGTCTCTGTCTCTGTCTCTGTCTCTGTCTCTGTCTCTCTCTCTCTCTCTCTCTCTCTCTCTCTCTCTGTCTCTGTCTCTGTCTGTCTCTGTCTCTGTCTCTGTCTCTGTCTCTGTCTCTGTCTCTCTCTCTCTCTCTCTCTCTCTCTCTCTCTCTCTCTCTCTCTCTCTCTCTCTCTCTGTCTCTGTCTCTGTCTCTGTCTCTGTCTCTCTCTCAATTCAATATGTGCTTTATTGGCATGACAATTGTTACAATGTATTGCCAAAGCATAGTGTTTACATTAAATATAGAACAAGTATAAATATATAAAAAAAATAAAAATAATAATAAATAAAAAAAATAAAAATACATGCATGTATATATAATTAAACAAAATAGAACAAATCAATTCTAGAATTCTGTGAACAGTTTAAAAGTTTGTGTTTGTGTGTGTGTGTGTGTGTGAGTGTGTGTGGGCGCATCACTGATTTGTTGACTCCTCCCTCTTTTTGTGACAGGCATCAATGTATCTTGCTTCTAGTGAGATACAATCTTGTTTTTCACCTAATAAATACTGAAGTTGTGTTTTCTTGTTTAACATTTTGAAGTCAGGGTAAAGTGTTTCAAATTGTGGATAAAATGCCTCTCTAATGTGTTGATAGTTAGGACAGCTGGTGAGGAAGTGTTGCTCTGTCTCCACTTCTCCATGAGTACAGTATGGACAGATGCGGCTCTCTCTGGGCAGCCAGTGCTGTCGATATCTGCCCGTCTCTATAGTCAGAGTATGACCGCTCAGTCTGTACCTCGTCATCTGTCTTCTTAGTTTACAGTCTTTCACTGTACTCAGATATTCTGCAGTTGTGTAATCTCTATTTAGGGCCAAATAACATTCAAGTTTACTTTGTTTTTCTGTTGTTTCTTTCCAATAGGTTAGATCATTTTCTTTTTGTTCTTTTATAATTTGGTTGGGCCAAATGTTGTGGCTGATTATTTGAGTGTCCTGCTGCTGGATGTTAGTCATGTTAGTCTGTGTTTGCAGCTTCAGGACCATCTGAATCAGGGGACTTTTTTCAGGGGTCACTTCATGGTTTTTAAGGGCTTTAAAATGATAAGAGTTGGGGTCGCTCATTTTTAAGTGTTTCCAGAATGTGATGGCTCGTTTCTCAATGTGCATCTCTCTCTCTCTCTCTCTCTCTCTCTCTCTCTCTCTCTCTCTCTCTCTCTCTCTCTCTCTCTCTCTCTTACACACACACACTTACTCACTCGGTCTCACGCTCACACACTCACTCTCTCTTACACACACACACACACTTACTCTCATACACACGCACGCACGCACACACACACACACAAAACCATCACAGAGTTTTGTGTGTGTTCAGGTAAATGGTCTTTAATGACCCAGAGAGTTTTGGGTTATTAATGAGGATGTTAATATTCATTCTGTGTGTGTGTGTGTGTGTGTAGGATAACGATGATGAGGACTCAGTGAAGAGCATCCTGACGGCTCCAGAGAACCGGATCCTGGTGAAGCGGATGTTGATCAAATGTGCTGACATCTCGAACCCCTGCAGACCGCTGGAGCTGTGCATCGAGTGGGCCGGGCGCATCTCAGAGGAGTATTTCGCACAGGTGTGTGTACGTGCGTGCGTGCTCGTGTGTGTGTGTGTGAGAGCACATGCGTGTGTGTGTGTGAGAGCGCATGCGTGTGTGTGTGTGTGTGAGAGCGCATGCGTGTGTGTGTGTGTGTGTGTGTGAGAGCGCATGCGTGTGTGTGTGTGTGTGAGAGCGCATGCGTGTGTGTGTAGATGTAGTTGTAAGAGTCCACCTGAGGAAAACTACCTCTAAAGTGTAAAGGCAGCAGCAGGGTTCAGTCGTGTCTCTCTCACAGACGGATGAGGAGAAGCAGCAGGGTCTGCCGGTGGTGATGCCTGTGTTTGATCGCAACACCTGCAGCATTCCCAAATCCCAGATCTCCTTCATCGACTACTTCATCACCGACATGTTCGACGCCTGGGACGGTAAGAAACTGATCATTTCAACTAGATTCTTACTGCAATCTTTTTGAATGTAATTGTCTATAATGAAGATGGAGCTGAGGTGATGCTCCTCTGAATTAACAAACCCTCCTGTTTAAATAATTTCAGATCTAATACATGTTGACATGATAATATTAATTGTTATTTCTAAAGTGCCTTCTCTGTGTTTCTAGCGTTTGCCGATCTGCCCAATCTAATGCAGCATCTGGACAACAACTTCAAGTACTGGAAGGGTTTGGATGAGAAGAAGCTGCGCAGCCTGCGGCCGCTGCCGGAGTGACACACAGACACACAGACACACAGAGACACACACACACACAGAGAGACACACACACAGAGAGACACACACACACAGAGACACACGCACACAGAGACACACGCACAGAGAGACACACGCACAGAGAGACACACACACAGAGAGACACACACACAGACAGACACACACACAGACAGACACACACACACACAGACAGACACACACACAGAGAGACACACACACAGAGAGACACACGCACAGAGAGACACACGCACAGAGAGACACACACACAGAGAGACACACACACACAGAGACACACACACAGAGAGACACACACACAGACAGACACACACACACACAGACAGACAGACAGACACACACACAGACAGACACACACACAGACAGACACACACACAGACAGACACACACACAGACAGACACACACACACAGACACACACACGTGTGAGAGAGGATGAGCGGAGCTAACGGTTGAGCAATGGACAGCGTCTCCTGTGAAGAAAGACTAGTGATCGCATCTGTGGAGCGCTATTTATTTTGGTCCAGCTGTTCCTTGTTTTTGTTTTTTTCATATATAATTAATAACTAATGATGAGAATCATGTTAGCTAATAAATCCCCTCAGAATGAGAGATGATCTAAACGCCAAAGGTGATTAACACGAATGATGATATTATTGTATTTAATATCTGCAGACTCAGAAGGAAACGTCATGTTTTTATTTCCGTGAGCATCTGTGAAGACTTCGGGCCTCGAAGGGTTTTCCTCCAGAGATGTTCTGTGAGATCGATCCACTGGCGAGACTGCTGCCTTATTTTATACGCTCTATTTATACGGCTCACGGCGCCGGCGACGGACTTCTGCGGTTTTTAACACGCTCACGTTATATGAAGTAAATCTCAATATTTTTATAGATGATGAATTTTACACTGGAACGATGTAAAGCATCTCAGACTCCTCGGAGAGGGATGATCACTCATTCTTCATGTCTGTGAAGACAGGCGGATTCTCTCCGTCTCATCAGGGTTCTGTGTTTCTGGGCTCAGACGGATGCGGCTCGCAGTGATTTACTCCATCGCACAGATGAATATACCATTGACCAGCACTTCCGATCTGATCATCTTCCTCTGAATCACGCCACAGACGGAGCGGCTTCAGCCCGGCTGCGCTTCGCTCCCAAATGGAAAGAAAAATGAGATTATATTTTGTATTTAGGACCATTATGATTTATTTGCGTCGTGACATGATTTTCATGATGAATTACCTCCTCTTTAAATTCTCATCTGTAATGTCAAAAGGAGTTATTTAAATTGTAAAGTATTTCTACATCATTGTAGTATTTGTTGTACTGCCCTTTTTGATTTAATAAAAAAAGCTATTTTTTATTGTAAAGCAGAACTACAATAATAAATGAAACTACGATAATAAAACTAACGTCCAGGTGAGACTCGGGGACGGTTTGTGCTTGATTGTCAGAACATGAGCAGAACTGGCTTGCATGCGGTGAAGTGTGAGCTGGATGTGTGTTTGATGGTTTGGTTCTGGATCTGCAGCTCGTTCGGAGAAGCTTCTGTAGCTCATTGCACCATTTTATGTTCATCAAACCTATCAAGAGCTGTTTTGGGGTTCTTATGCTGGTTATGTTTCATTATCATCTTCCAGTTCATAATCAGTTCTATGGTTTTTGAGCTCCAGTATGAAGATGCTTTTCTAGAAAAATCAAGTTATTGAAACTGAAAGAGGTTGATCTTCAGGCTGATTCTCCTGCAAACCCAAGGACAGGTTTCACTTGTGTACAGCCTTTCACAATCCACACGTGTCCCTGCAGCACAGAACCAGTCATCAGTAGCAAAATTATACATTTCTCTTTTATGACAAAAATCATTAGGATATTAAGATCATGTTCCATGAAGATATTTAGTAAATTTCCTACCGTAAATATATCAAAACTTCATTTTTGATTAGTAATATGCATTGCTAAGAACTTCATTTGAACAACTTTAAAGGAGATTTTCTCAATATTTAGATTTTTTTGCTCCCTCAGATTCCAGATTTTCAAATAGTTGTATCTCAGACAAATATTGTCCTATCATAACAAACCATACATCAATGGAGAGATTATTTATTCAGCTGATGTATACATCTCAATTTCTAAAACTTGACCCTTATGACTGGTTTTGTGTTCCAGGGTCACACATTTGCACAGAAACGGCTTTAATTTCTCTCAGACACAGATGAGTGATGAAGGCCTTCAGACGAGGAGGACGCTGCGCTGCTCGGGTTTATCTTGAGAATTCAGCAACAAATAAAAGTAGAAGCTCTTAAAGGTGAGTGACGTTCTGCTGGATGCTTCCAAATAGAAAATACAGAGCTGAAGCTGACCTCTGACCTTTGACCTTGAGGCTTGTGGTGCTAAAGTTCACTCCACAAGGTCTTGCGTGTATACTTAATGGAGATAAAACAAAAACATTAAAAACAAGACCTTTAAGTTGTCAGATTTAGTTCAGACAGGTTTAGAGAAATGTAAATAAAGCTTACTGTAAACGCCAAAGTGTTTCCGGTGATACTCACCAGCGTCCGATGCTCTTCCGCCTATGGCCTGTAGGTGGCGCCAGAGGGGCGGAACTCCGCTGAATATAAGCGGCAGAAGAACACACGCGTCACGTGACTTCCGCTCGAGGCCTCTCCGAGTGTGTTTATGAATCGCTGACCGAACTTTGGGTTTAAACTCATCATCAGCGTCGGTCCGGTGTCCCGCGATGGCGTCTGGATCGCCGTGAGTGTGTTTGTTCAGATTCTCCGCTCGGAGGAAAAGCTTTATCCCGATTCTCTCTCTCTTCATTCGTCTTTCTGTGTTCATATGAAACTCTCCTGTTCATTTGTAAACCTTATAATGAAACTCTGTATAAGCGCTCGGTTCTTTGCAGGAGACTGTAGTATGTAAACTAAGGTTCATGCGCGCGTGAGTCACTGTAATAAACGGGAAAATAAGAGAATCAATGATTGAAACTGAACTGAGGAGTTGATACAGTCAAGTCTTTATTCTGATCAGTTTGAGACAATGATTGATATGGTGTGTGTGATAGTTTATTATTGGAGGACATGAAGACAGACTCTCTCAGCTCTAGAGTTCTGTTGATACTCTCCTCCTATAGAAACACGTGTGGTGATGAGAACAGGCCCCGAGCGAGAGCAGCCGCGACCTACAGCCACCACACACACCTCACTCTCTTACACACCCCTACACACACCTCACTCTCTTACACACCCCTACACACACCTCACTCTCTTACACACCCCTACACACACCTCACTCTCTTACACACCCCTACACACACCTCACTCTCTTACACACACCTCACTCTCTTACACACCCCTACACACACCACACTCTCTTACACACCCCTACACACACCTCACTCTCTTACACACCCCTACACACACCACACTCTTACACACCCCTACACACACCACACTCTCTTACACACCCCTACACACACCTCACTCTCTTACACACCCCTACACACACCTCACTCTCTTACACACACCTCACTCTCTTACACACCCCTACACACACCACACTCTCTTACACACCCCTACACACACCACACTCTCTTACACACCTCACACACTCTTACACACTCCTAAACACACCTCACTCTCTTGCACACCTCACACACTCTTACACACCCCTACACACACCACACTCTCTTACACACCTCATACACTCTTACACACCCCTAAACACACCACACTCTCTTGCACACCTCATACACTCTTACACACCCCTAAACACACTACACTCTCTTGCACACCTCACACACTCTTACACACCCCTAAACACACTACACTCTCTTGCACACCTCACACACTCTTACACACCCCTAAACACACTACACTCTCTCTTACGCACCTCATACAATCTTACACACCCCTAAACACACTTCACTCTCTTACACACCCCTAAACACACCACACTCTCTTACACACCTCACACACTCTTACACACCCCTAAACACACCACACTCTCTCTTACTCACCCCTAAACACACCTCACTCTCTCTTACGCACCCCTAAACACACCACACTCTCTTACACACCTCATACACTCTTACACACCCCTAAACACACTACACTCTCTTACACACCTCATACACTCTTACACACCCCTAAACACACTACACTCTCTTACACACCTCATACACTCTTACACACCCCTAAACACACTACACTCTCTTGCACACCTCATACACTCTTACACACTCCTAAACACACCTCACTCTCTCTTACACACCTCATACAATCTTACACACCCCTAAACACACCTCACTCTCTCTTACGCACCCCTAAACACACCACACTCTTACACACCTCATACACTCTTACACACCCCTAAACACACCTCACGCTCTCTTACACACCCCTAAACACACTACACTCTCTTACACACACCTCATACACTCTTACACACCCCTAAACACACCTCACGCTCTCTTACACACCCCTAAACACACTACACTCTCTTGCACACCTCATACACTCTTACACACCCCTAAACACACCTCACGCTCTCTTACACACCCCTAAACACACTACACTCTCTTACACACCTCATACACTCTTACACACCCCTAAACACACCTCACGCTCTCTTACACACCCCTAAACACACTACACTCTCTTACACACACCTCATACACTCTTACACACCCCTAAACACACTACACTCTCTTGCACACCTC
>NC_136751.1:30992794-31020294 GCF_936440315.1 Barbus barbus
CTAACTGGACGGTTTCGGCGTCTAACTGGACGGTTTCGGCGTCTAACTGGACGGTTTCGGCGTCTAACTGGACGGTTTCGGCGTCTAACTGGACGGTTTCGGCGTCTAACTGGACGTTTCGGCGTCTAACTGGACGTCTCTGCGTCTAACTGGACCGTTTCGGCGTCTCTGCGTCTAACTGGACCGTTTCGGCGTCTCTGCGTCTAACTGGACCGCTTCGGCGTCTCTGCGTCTAACTGGACCGTTTCGGCGTCTAACTGGACCGTTTCGCCGTCTCTGCGTCTAACTGGACCGTTTCGCCGTCTCTGCGTCTAACTGGACCGTTTCGCCGTCTCTGCGTCTAACTGGACCGTTTCGCCGTCTCTGCGTCTAACTGGACCGTTTCGCCGTCTAACTGGACCGTTTTGGTCGGCGTCTAACTGGACCGTTTTGGTCGGCGTCTAACTGGACCGTTTTGGTCGGCGTCTAACTGGACCGTTTTGGTCGGCGTCTAACTGGACCGTTTCGCCGTCTCTGCGTCTAACTGGACCGTTTCGCCGTCTAACTGGACCGTTTTGGTCGGCGTCTAACTGGACCGTTTCGCCGTCTCTGCGTCTAACTGGACCGTTTCGGTCGGCATCTAACTGGACCGTTTCGCCGTCTAACTGGACCGTTTCGCCGTCTCTGCGTCTAACTGGACCGTTTCTGCGTCTAACTGGACCGTTTCTGCGTCTAACTGGACCGTTTCGCCGTCTAACTGGACCGTTTCGCCGTCTAACTGGACCGTTTCGCCGTCTAACTGGACCGTTTCGCCGTCTAACTGGACCGTTTCGGTCGGCGTCTAACTGGACGGTTTCGGCGTCTCTGCGTCTAACTGGACCGTTTCGGCGTCTCGGCGTCTAACTGGACCGTTTCGGCGTCTCGGCGTCTAACTGGACCGTTTCGGTCGGCGTCTAACTGGACCGTTTCGCCGTCTCTGCGTCTAACTGGACCGTTTCGGTCGGCGTCTAACTGGACCGTTTCGGCGTCTCTGCGTCTAACTGGACCGTTTCGGCGTCTAACTGGACCGTTTCGGCGTCTCTGCGTCTAACTGGACCGTTTCGGTCGGCGTCTAACTGGACCGTTTCGCCATCTCTGCGTCTAACTGGACCGTTTCGCCCGCCGTCTAACTGGACCGTTTCGCCCGCCGTCTAACTGGACCGTTTCGCCCGGCGTCTAACTGGACCGTTTCGGTCGGCGTGTAACTGGACCGTTTCGCCGTCTCTGCGTCTAACTGGACCGTTTCGGTCGGCGTCTAACTGGACCGTTTCGGCGTCTCTGCGTCTAACTGGACCGTTTCGGTCGGCGTCTAACTGGACCGTTTCGGCGTCTCTGCGTCTAACTGGACCGTTTCGGCGTCTCTGCGTCTAACTGGACCGTTTCGGCGTCTCTGCGTCTAACTGGACCGTTTCGCCGTCTCTGCGTCTAACTGGACCGTTTCGCCGTCTCTGCGTCTAACTGGACCGTTTCGCCGTCTCTGCGTCTAACTGGGCCGTTTCGGCATCTCGGCGTCTAACTGGACCGTTTCGGTCGGCGTCTAACTGGACCGTTTCGGCGTCTCTGCGTCTAACTGGACCGTTTCGGTCGGCGTCTAACTGGACCGTTTCGGTCGGCGTCTAACTGGACCGTTTCGCCGTCTCTGCGTCTAACTGGACCGTTTCGCCGTCTCTGCGTCTAACTGGACCGTTTCGCCGTCTCTGCGTCTAACTGGACCGTTTCGCCGTCTCTGCGTCTAACTGGACCGTTTCGCCGTCTCGGCGTCTAACTGGACCGTCTCGGCGTCTAACTGGACCGTTTCGCCATCTCTGCGTCTAACTGGACCGTTTCGGCGTCTCTGCGTCTAACTGGACCGTTTCGGCGTCTCTGCGTCTAACTGGACCGTTTCGGTCGGCGTCTAACTGGACCGTTTCGGCGTCTCTGCGTCTAACTGGACCGTTTCGGCGTCTCTGCGTCTAACTGGACCGTTTCGGCGTCTCTGCGTCTAACTGGACCGTTTCGGTCGGCGTCTAACTGGACCGTTTCGGCGTCTCTGCGTCTAACTGGACCGTTTCGGCGTCTCTGCGTCTAACTGGACAGTTTCGGCGTCTCTGCGTCTAACTGGACAGTTTCGGCGTCTCTGCGTCTAACTGGACAGTTTCGGCGTCTCTGCGTCTAACTGGACAGTTTCGGCGTCTCTGCGTCTAACTGGACCGTTTCGCCGTCTCTGCGTCTAACTGGACCGTTTCGCCGTCTCTGCGTCTAACTGGACCGTTTCGCCGTCTCTGCGTCTAACTGGACCGTTTCGCCGTCTCTGCGTCTAACTGGACCGTTTCGCCGTCTCTGCGTCTAACTGGACCGTTTTGGTCGGCGTCTAACTGGACCGTTTCGGTGTCTCTGCGTCTAACTGGACCGTTTCGGTCGGCGTCTAACTGGACCGTTTCGCCGTCTCTGCGTCTAACTGGACCGTTTCGCCGTCTAACTGGACCGTTTTGGTCGGCGTCTAACTGGACCGTTTTGGTCGGCGTCTAACTGGACCGTTTCGGTGTCTCTGCGTCTAACTGGACCGTTTCGGTGTCTCTGCGTCTAACTGGACCGTTTCGGTCGGCGTCTAACTGGACCGTTTCGGCGTCTCTGCGTCTAACTGGACCGTTTCGCCATCTCTGCGTCTAACTGGACCGTTTCGGTCGGCGTCTAACTGGACCGTTTCGGTCGGCGTCTAACTGGACCGTTTTGGCGTCTCTGCGTCTAACTGGACCGTTTCGCCGTCTCTGCGTCTAACTGGACCGTTTCGGTCGGCGTCTAACTGGACCGTTTCGCCGTCTCTGCGTCTAACTGGACCGTTTCGGTCGGCGTCTAACTGGACCGTTTCGGCGTCTCTGCGTCTAACTGGACCGTTTCGGCGTCTCTGCGTCTAACTGGACCGTTTCAGTCGGCGTCTAACTGGACCGTTTCGGCGTCTCTGCGTCTAACTGGACCGTTTCGGTCGGCGTCTAACTGGACCGTTTCGGCGTCTCTGCGTCTAACTGGACCGTTTCAGTCGGCGTCTAACTGGACCGTTTCGCCGTCTCTGCGTCTAACTGGACCGTTTCGGTCGGCGTCTAACTGGACCGTTTCGGCGTCTCTGCGTCTAACTGGACCGTTTCGGCGTCTCGGCGTCTAACTGGACCGTTTCGGCGTCTCGGCGTCTAACTGGACCGTCTCGGCGTCTAACTGGACCGTTTCGGCGTCTCGGCGTCTAACTGGACCGTTTCGGCGTCTCGGCGTCTAACTGGACCGTTTCGGCGTCTCGGCGTCTAACTGGACCGTTTCGCCGTCTCTGCGTCTAACTGGACCGTTTCGCCGTCTCTGCGTCTAACTGGACCGTTTCGGCGTCTCTGCGTCTAACTGGACCGTCTCGGCGTCTAACTGGACCGTTTCGGCGTCTCGGCGTCTAACTGGACCGTTTCGCCGTCTCTGCGTCTAACTGGACCGTTTCGGCGTCTCTGCGTCTAACTGGACCGTTTCGCCGTCTCGGCGTCTAACTGGACCGTTTCGGCGTCTCGGCGTCTAACTGGACCGTTTCGCCGTCTCTGCGTCTAACTGGACCGTTTCGCCGTCTCGGCGTCTAACTGGACCGTTTCGCCGTCTCTGCGTCTAACTGGACCGTTTCGGTCGGCGTCTAACTGGACCGTTTCGGCGTCTCTGCGTCTAACTGGACCGTTTCGGCGTCTCTGCGTCTAACTGGACAGTTTCAGCCATTAATCAAACTAAAATGCAGTCAACCAAACATACAAGTAACCTTGCCCAATTCAGAAGGTCCTGTAAAATCAGTGTTCAGCGCCGAAACAAACATTTATTGTGCCTGTGAAGAGTGATCCTGGAACTCAAGTGAGGTACAAAGCCTTGTGTACATCATAGATAATAGTTTATCAAATGTTAGATGGCAGAAATGGAAACATTTGGATGTGGAATGACAGTTTAGTTTAGTTTCGCTTTAATTCATTTTAGCTTGAGGTTGTATTGTTTATAATGAATGCCACTATAGCCTAATTTGTGTGTATAGTTTAATATAAAATTTTATACCTACTCATTTTTTCATTCTTGTTTTGTAATACCGTTAAATTTAAAGGCTTTGTTGTGGATTAAGGAGAACTAAATGATCTATATATTGTGTATAATGTTTATACATTTTTCATTATATTTACTGGTATTTAATATACATATAAATGAATGCCATTGTTTGCAATTATAAGGTTAACGGGTGTTTTTGGAGTAAGATCAATTTCTCTTTCATGAGATTACTTCCTCTTTTTGGCCGGGTTATGTTTCTTGGTGTCGTAAACTCTAGGGGCGGGGCTTCTAAACCGGGGTGTTTTTAGGGGCGTGATATTCAAACAACGATTGTTTTCTGCCGCCACATTTATCAATGTACGATCTTTCTATGATGGGATTGGTGGCATACGAATGTTTCATAAATCACAAGTGAGCTCTGTCGTAAGATGATTTGTGCGCTCGTTTCTACGTTAGATTGATTAATGAGGCCCCATGTCGTGTGTGTGCGCGTGAGTGTGTGTGTGTGCAGTGAAACAGCGCTGATCTTCAGTGTGACCTCACACACCACTGACGGACACACAGATGCACTCTTCACTGAACGTGACTAATGCTTAGTTTAGCCTCCATTTAGTTGTGGTTTACATGAGTGTCACATTCACGTTTATGACAATCATTGCTGCTCGCTCATATTGATGGAGTGGATCTGAACGGGATGCTCTTGTGTTTGTCAGAGGCAGTGGCCAGAATAAAGCAGATCATCTCTGAGGACCTGCGCTCGTCGGGAGGACAGCAGCCCGCTGTGATGCCCACCGTCCCGGTGTACCGGCAGACCGTCAGCGCTGCCCCCGGACACAAACCGGCCCCGCCGCACACGGGGGTAAGAGAGAGTGAGTGTGTGTGTGTGTGTGGAGGTTAAGAAGGCGGGGCCTCGGAGCATGTGGTCTCTGCTGATACACACCTCCTACAGAAACAGCAGCCAGAATGACTCCAGCCTACAGACGGAGGTCAGAGTTCACTGCATTGCTGACACGCGTCTGACCGTCTCTGATTCTGACTCCAACAAACCTGTCGTTCCAGACCTGAGTGATGCAGCCCCTGTGTGTGTGTGTGTGTGTGTGTGTGTGTGTGTGTGTGTGTGTGTGTGTGTGTGTGTCAGAGGTGGGTGGAGTAGCCAAAAACTGTACTCAAGTAAAAGTACTTGTAGAAATATTTACTCAAGTAATCGTCTGAATAGTTACTTGAGTAAGAGTAAAAAAGTATTGGATAAAAAAAACTACTCAGTAGTTAGTTACTAGTTACTTTGGATCATGTACTGAATATAGTCTATTTTTATTTAGATGTATAGATATTTAGATACAATTTACACACACACATACATACATACACACTGCCGTTCAAAATATATATTTTTTTAATGTAATTTATTTCAGTGATGCAAATCTTAATTTTTATTAGCCTTTACGCCAGTCTTCAGTGTCACATAATCCTTCAGAAATCATTCCAATATGTTGATTTATTATCAATGCTGTTCTTTTAACCTTCTATTCATAAAAAAAAAAATCCTTAACAAAATGTCACATGTTCCAAAAAAACTGCAAATCCCTGTTGAAAAAAACAGCATATGCTGGTATAGGTATGTTTTGAAGCATGGGATGCTGGTTTGAGCTGGTTTAATGGTCCGACCAGTTTAAGACCAGTATAAACCAGCATCACAGCTTCAAAACATACCTAACTAGCATATGCTGTTTTTTTCAACAACACTGATAATAAATCGATATATTAGAATGATTGCTGAAGGATCATATGACTCTGAAAACTGGAGTAACAGCTGATAAAGATTCAGATTTGCATCACTGGATTAAATTATATTTTAAAGTATATTAATTGTTATTAATGAATTATTAATTATGTATTATTTATATATGTATATAACCTCTGACACGGAGAAGAGAGAAATCTCCTCACACGACCGCTACAGAACATCTGAACATAACGAAATAAATGCATATGATGGATCTTCTTCCGTCTGTTCCGCAAAATGAACACATATAGCCTTTATTTCTGCAAGCGTAAATATTGTGAAAATATCAATATTGATTGTGTCTAAGCAAAGGCATTCCTCCTGGAACTAACACGGGTTTGGTGGGTGTTCATTTCATACTCTGTGACAGCTTATTTAATGAATAAATTCTGGATTGTATTTAATGTATAAGGTACATTTATAACTAACTGGTAATGTCATAGTGGTATCGTGTAGTCAGTGCAATCGAATCTATTCCTGTGGAACCGACAGCACTGTTCATCTAATAAAGATCTTCACAGCTAGCAAACCATAGCCTTTGCAGATTTGCTTTCACCTGACTGTAGATCCAAAGCCACGTCTTCATCGCTCTTGATGTTCTTAAACTCTCTGTTATCTGAGAGAGAACCGCTTCAGAGACTCAGCGCGTGCGGCAGGGAACTGAACGAATCATTCAAACTGATTCGCGAACCGATTCACTGGTTTGCCAACTGGTTTGATGAAGCCTTTAAACAGAATCGACTCAAAAGAATGAATCATTCGCGAATGGGCATCGTTCATTGCCCAGAGAAAAGTAGACGGCGCGTTTGGAATAAACTGAAAGATTTTTAACTTTATTATTACGTATTGCATTAAGATAGAGTAACGAGAGCAGAGTCGCCCACAGTAACGAAGTAAAAGTACCGTTTTTTCACTAAAAATGTACTTGAGTAAGAGTAAAAGTACCCATTTTTAAATATACTCAAAGTATTAGTTACCTAAAAAATTTACTCAAGTAAATGTAACTCGTTACTACCCACCTCTGGTGTGTGTGTGTGTGTGAGTGTGTGTGTGAAACCCTCAAACAGAATAAGAGAATTAATTCTGTAATGCTTCAGCTGTGTTTCAGTCCTCGATCACATGGACGTTAGTAATCTGATTATTTACCTTATTCTGAATAAGACAATATTATGATTAAGATGTTTATGAGTTGTTTTTGGAATATTACTGTCATCTTTTTTTTTGTACGTGTTATAGTGTATCCTGTTGCAAAATGCGGCAAAAAGTAATACAGTAAAAGTAAAGACAGTAATAGTGTGATTAAGGTGTGTACGTGTCTATACTGCACTCTTAATGCGACTAATTTGACTTGTAATTTACTTTGTATGACTTTAGCCAGATTAAGGTGGTAATAAAATCTGTTTACATGGTAGATTCTTAATCAGAGTATTGTCTTAATCATGTTAAAATCTGAATATTGTTGTCCATGTAAACGCGAGCGTGTGTTCGATTCAGCAGATTTACTCCCAGCAGTGCGTTTGTTCTGCTCGTCTCGTTTGTGTCACGGGTTTGGAACGACATGCCGTTTATTTGGGTTGATTTGATTCCCTTTGACAGTGAGTTGAGTCAGCAGGACCTGATGCTGAGATATGAAGCGTAGGGTGATGTTTGTGTTTCAGTGACGCTGTAAGGACTGAATGTGCTGATGGCCGTCAGCAGCTCGTCTCTAACACTCACGCGCTGCTGGTGACCATTTGTACTCTTTGTAGGTGATTTAAAGTTTTGTTTTACACACACACACACCCCCCGCTGTAGTTTAGGCCATATTCACCCTGCAGCGTGTCTGCTTTCAGATGGCGACACGTGCCGCTCCGCCCGATCTTTACCCAGAAGCCCCAGCGCTAGGCGTCAGGCTGTGTTGACGTGTTTGGAGGCGGAGTGAATGACTGTGGCGTCTTGTTGGTTGCAGAGTTTTGTGCACACTAAGATCTTTGTAGGCCTGGAGCAATCGCAGCCGTCCTTTAACGTGAGGGAGCGCGTGGAGGGTCCCTCCGGCTCGTACCTGCAGCACATTCAGTCTGAGACCGGCGCTCGTGTTTTCCTCCGAGGCAGAGGCTCCGGATACATCGAGCAGGCGTCCCGCCGCGAGTCCTTCGAGCCGCTCTATCTGTACATCAGGTAAAGCGCCGCCGCTCCTCGCGCTTCTGTGATCACGAGTGTGTGTTTCTGACCGCCAGTGTGTGTCTTACAGCCACCCGAACGCCACCGGCCTGGACGCAGCCAAGAAGCTGTGCGAGAATCTCCTGGACACGGTGAGGGAGTGTGTGTGTGTGTGTGTGTGCATTTTTGTGACATGAGGACATAAATGTGTATAATGGCACAGGTATTACAAGGTGAAGGTGACTTTTCAAAACACTTATAAATCATACAGAGTGAGTTTTTTGGGGGAAAGTAGAAATGCACAAAGTCTCCTGTGAGGGCTAAGTTTAGGTGTAGGGTTGGTGTAGGGCAATAGCACACACAGTTTGTTCAGTATAAAAACCATTACGCCTATGGAGAGTCCCCATAAACCACAAAAACCAACGTGTGTGTGTATATACGCGTGTACGCATGCGAGAGTGTGTGCAAGAGTCTCCTGAGCACTGCGAGAGTTAGTGTGTGTGTGTTCTGCATTGAGTGGTGTGTGTGTGCTCAATCTGTTGTTGTTCAGGTGCGGGCGGATCACGTGCGGATCGTGTCGTCGTATTCCTCCACAGCTTCTGCTCCAGGTGTGTTTTCTCTCCTGCTTTGACCCGATGCTTGTGTTCTGATCTGAAGTCACATGTTTACACACACTTAAGCAAACGACACATTCCAGGGTTTTTTCGGAAAGGAGTTAATGTTTTAATCCTCGCAGAAAGCAGCTTTTTGTAGTACGTGTAAACAACCGCAGCAGATGATATCCTCAACATGATGTTTCTGAAACTCTTACCTCGACTGACACACAACTGTTGACATTTATTACGCTGTTGTCACTTTAAGACAATCTAATATACTGACAGGCAGCTGATGTTCTCCCAGCTGTTTGTTCCCGGTAGACGTCTGTTATAGCGCTGGTGTTTCTGAAACAGACGGCAGCAGTGTTGAGTGTTTGTGTGTCAGCGCTGTCATGAAGCTCGTCTGAGTGCTGCTGAACTGATGCACTGTTTTCCTTCAGTTTACCCGACACACAGTTACTCCACAAATAACAGCTACGGTGGTCAGTCGTGGTACGGCTACCCGAGCTCCTATCCCACGTACCCCAGTGCCTTCTGGGACAACTCCAGCACAGCGAGCGGCCAATCACAGCAGAGCAGCGGTGCGGTGCAGTATCCGGTGTGCAAACAGAGCGGCTTCCTGCTGCGGGTGAGAGTCACTGCCCTTCAGTCCTGAACACTGACCACACCAGCCACGCCCTAACAAACCCCCTGTGTGTGTGTGTGTGTCAGGATGAGGATGCAGCATCAGGTGGAGCAAACAGCAGCTCCAGTCCAAAGCAACACTCTGCAGAAGAGGAGCAGAAAACACAGGTGTGTGTTTGAGATTAAGAGTGACTGTCAGATTGTCATTATGAGACTCACCTCACGTGTGTGTGTGTGTGTGTGTGTTCAGATCTCCACAGATGTTTCCGTGAAGGACGTCGGTGCAGCAGAGAACAGCAGGTCTTCATGGCTCTTGTTTCTGTGTTCAGTCATGTGCTCTAATGTTTCCTGCAGTCGTTATAAACGTGCTCATGTTACAGCGTTTCACTAATTATCACTGCTGCTGTCACATGATCATACATTGATCTCCACTGTCTTTGAATGTCTGTAACAGGTTTTGTTTGGTTTAAATTTGTGTGTTGTGTATTTGTCTGAGTTTAGGGTTGAGGATAGGTTTAGAGACACACGAGTGACCTGAGATGTTTCTTGTGTTCAGGACGTTGATGCCACCGCCAGCAGCTCCAATCAGAAAGAGACTGAGAGAAGAGGCCTGCAGCAAAACCCTCACTCACACAGGTGTGTACACACACACACACACACACACACACACCTGTTTCTCTATCCTTGTGGGGACTCTCATAGGCATAATGGTTTTTCTACTGTACAGACCGTATATTCTATTGCCCTACACCAACCCTACACCTAAACTTAGCCCTCACAGGAGACTGCTTGCATTTTTAGATTTTCAAAAAAACATCATTCTGTGTGATTTATAAGCTTGTTTACCCGTGGGGACCTCAATTTAGGTCCCCACTGTGACAAGTCCCCATGAGTCTGTGTATTCAGGTTTAAGTCCCCACCGGTATATAAACACACACACACACACAGAGGTGTGTACACACTAGGGATGTGCATCTCCATAACTGAGGCCGATGCGATACGCATCTCGATGCATAGCCAACGATACAATTCATTAAAGATACATGTGAAGCAGCTAGCGATGTGATATGATTCACCCCTATTATGATGCAGTGTGATTCGATTTTGATTCAACACAATGCGATTCGATGCAATACGATGCAATGGAAAAAATATGATCGCTTTTATTTCTTTGGTTCAGACAGACAGCAAATCATTAACTTGTCTTTTGACTTCTAACGCCTCGAGGCCTGTTTCATAAAACAAGTTTATCAAATAGCCCAGGCTTATTTCAGTTATTCTGACTCAGTCAAAACATTTGGTTCCATAAAGCAAATTTAACAAAGATCAACCTCAGTCACTGTGGCTACTTACTCAGTGCAGGCTAAGCTGAGCTCCTCTAACACTGACCAATAGGAATGCAATGATATAAACACTGACTCTCTCACAGACTATCATAGCCATGCAGCCTTTCTGTCTGGTTTTATAACAGCTGTACCTTTTATAGTTAGAACAGATAGCATTAGAACATCTAACAATCTAACAATCTAACATTGCTCTTTAAAGCATTAATCACTAAACTAAAAGTTAAAATCACTAAATTAAAACTACATTTTAACTGCAATAAGAAACACACATTAACTAATCTGAGTTTAGTAATTAGGACTGTATTAGCTTACATTTTATTTACCCATTAATAATGGATGTTTTACGCACAATCTGTATTGTTAAAAGCTCTATATAAATAAAGGTGACTTGACATGCCAACTTGAATCCGATGCGCACTTTTTAAACCGTTGCATCGCATAGTTAACTTTTTTACACACACACACACACACACACACACACACACACACACACACACACACACACACACACACAGACAGACACACACACACAGACAGACACACACACACAGACACACACACACACACACACACAGACACACACAGACACACACACACAGACACACACACACACACACACACAGACAGACAGACATGAAAAATGTCAAAAGAGAGTGAAATGTATACTTTCAAATGATCCAATTCAATTTGAAAACGAATTTTCTCAGATTATGTAATCCGTATGAAATGTGCAGACAGGCGCATCACTGCTGTGGAGATGACGAGTCAGTGCCGCCGATCTCATCTCTTAAACTGAAAACACTAGTTTATCAATACATTATTAAAATTTAATGCAGCCTTATTGTTTTTCCCTGATGCATTTATAAGCATTACTTCTGCTGGTGTGCCGTGGCAAACTTTATGCGTGTGCTTGAGCGCTTATTTAGCCTGGTACACACCAAGCCGGCGCCGAAAGCAGACTGCGGGTCGGCTCAGGTCACGTCTGTCCTCGCTGCAGCCTGTAGCACGATGATGTACTGGATCAGATCCAATACGTAATGGATGTTTTACGTGCATTCGCTGTATTTGATTTTAATGCGCAGAGTGGGGCTGTCATTAAAGCTAGTATTAAATGTAAATTGAACTGTAATTACGAGAGAGATAGGTGTGTTTCACAGGCTTACACATTATAGTATACTGTGATTTAAACAAGTAGTGTAGGCTATTGAAACTTTTTGTAGTTTTGAATGAATGAGTTTATTTTTTATTAGTTTGCTTCGTTTTGGAAATACAAATCTATTAATTACAATTTAGTTTGTTCTTTATGAAAAAATGGGTTCTATTGTCTTGTTTTTTTTAATATAATAGTCTTATAGTTCTGTCAATAATTCGTTCATGAATCAAATATAATTTTTTGTTCTCACTCAGAATCAGAATTAGCTTTATTACCAGGTATGTTTGCACATATGAGGAATTTGCTTTAGTGACCGTAGCTCCACAGTGCGACAGAATGACAGCAACAGCACACAGATAATACAAAAATAAAATAATGTACAAATATAAAAAAAAAATGGACAATGTGCCAACATTGTTAATACATGTTTATTGTTAAGAGTTCAAGTGTTCATTCATGGATTGCCTGAGGGAAGAAACTGTTCCTGTGTCTGGTCGTGCTATATAAAATATGCGGACATCTTTTTTTTTTTATACAGTCGGCTTTTTTTCGGCCGATTCGACATGTTGATGTACCAAGTAGCACGTCCGTTCTGCCCCTTTCTCACACACTGGTTCGCCAGCTGAACAGCCGATCAGAATGATCAGATGGCCCGACGCCAATTCAACATGTCGAATCGGCCGAATAAAAGCCGACGAGGACCAACTTCAGCCGACGCTGCGGAACACACTGAGAACACTTAGTCAGGTGACGACCAAAAACTGCCCGACGGCCGACCGTCGGCTTGGTGTGTACCGGGCTTTAGGCAATGTAGGCAATTAAAGGCTCATTATGATTTAAATGTTTTATTAATAATAGTGATTAGTCGACTAATGCTTCGAATGACTACTAGTCGACCAGAAAAATCTTTAGTGGAGGGCAGCCCTAGCATAAACACAAACAGACACGCACAATAATGACTTTTACTCTTGAAGCTGAAGTGAAGAATGAGCTGAAGTCATTGATCTCCCTGCAGCTGAAGAACAGCTGATGATGAAGAAGATGAAGACTCCAGAAGACTCCAGCAGCTGCTCTGGACTCGTTCCGTACGGAGGAGATTCGTCGGATGAGGAGGAGGAGCGCATGCGCAGCGGGAGTAAGAGCTCCATCTAAACGCAGAACTGCAGCATCACTCTTTTTATTTGATCACATGTTTTACTGGCAGGACTGATGTGTAACTGTTCCTATGGAATAATAAAAGAAAGAAACCCCACACAGATGCTGGTGTCTGGTTTATTCAGCTCTAGATCAGCTCAGGGCTGTGTGATGTACGGCGGCGCGGTCATTCCGGTGCGGAGCGTCAGCGCTCCGGGGTTATCCAGCGCGAAACACGGCTGGACGTAGTGCAGGAACTGACAGCTGAAGGTGTAGAGGTGCTGCCGCAGCGCTGCGTTGTAGAAGGAGAGGATCCCGCGGGAATAATCCAGGAACACGCCGATCCGCAGCGGCTGCACCGTGATACGGATGTCCGGCGTCCAGCCGTTGTGCAGGAACTCGTATTTGTGCCTGAAGGAGGAGAGAGGAGACCGACCGTTCAGATTCTAGTCTCTGTCATCTGACTGGTTACACGAGTCATGATGCTGTGGGTTTGAGTTTTACTGCTGCGCTATTAAATGCTCATCTGCGATTCGCAGAGACTCAATGAAGGTTCATGTGGCATCACACACATGTAAAGTCTAATGTTAATTCATACCGTTCCTGTTTGATTTCTACACAGTTTCTGGTAAGTGAATTCAGCATCTGACACTAGTACCTGCACCCTGCGTGCTATAGGACCTTAGTGAGAAAACATGATGAGCTCACAGATGCAGTGTTGACCAGTCTGCCGTTTTCCCGTGGAATTGGTCTACTTTAACACTGATGTCACAGGTTGGGTTGAAGCAACCCCAATAATGTCCTATTTAGCCCCTGGAATGCAAATTGTTCCGGGGAATCCCGTCAAAAAACATGTATTTTTCCCTCGAAACGCAATTTTTACCAGTGGACCCCGCTTGTTTAAACGTGTTTGGGCTAGTTTTGAGTAGCAATTGAGTGGGTTTTGTGAAAATCTGGCAACCCTGCACAATATAAGGGTTAGCATCTCATATTTCAGTCGTTCCATTTGTTTTAATATTTAAACTTAGTAATTTTACAGAGCGAGTGCCACAGGCTGAGTAACTCGTTCACAGATGCACATGCTGCATACCACAAATGTTTTAAACATTTTAATGCTTTTGCCCATATTTCAAGGGAAATGCATTTTCATTGTTTGACCCGTTTGCTGTGGTTCTGCGAGGCGACGCACCTGGACGGCGTGAGGATGTGTCTCATGCACCAGGACGTGTTGTTCCCGCCCAGGTAGGAGTTGCGCTGGGTGTCCTCGTACGCTACGCCCACGCGGAACTCTGCGCTCTCGTCCACATCGATCTCCCAGTAATACTGGCCTCTGACGGGCACCAGGTCGCCCAGAACTGCCACGCACCTGCAAGAGACACGGCGTTAGCGACTGCGACCCAACCCGACCGACCCGCTGCTGCCTCACCTGTTGAAGGTGTTATCGCTGAAGGTCATGTGACTGATGGGAAGATCTTCATCCAGGTAGAACATGGTGAGGCCGTCAGCTGACAGCGACAGGCTCGGATGCGCTGTGTCTTCCAGCAGGTGGAAGAATGTACCTGTGCGTGCACACGTCAAGATGCGTTCATATTTATACAGCGAATCATCGCAATTATCGCCAGTACAGTATGGCGTGCTACAAGGATCTGTCCTAGGTCCTCTTCCATTATACATACATACATGTTTCCCCTTGGTAAAATTATTAGAAAATAAGGGGACTAGTTTCCATTGTTATGCTGATGATACTCAACTATATATTGCTACATGACCAAATGAAACTTTTAAATGTGACCCTGGAGCACAAAACCAGTCTTAAGTCGCTGGGGTATATCTGTAGCAATAGACAACAATACATTGCATGGGTCAAAATTATACATTTTTCTTTTATGCCAAAAATCATTAGGATATTATGTAAAGATCATGTTCCATGAAGATATTTTGTCAAATTCTTACTGTAAATATATCAAAACTTCATTTTTGATTAGTAATATGCATTAAGAACTTAATTTGGACAACTTTAAAGGCAATAGGAAATATTGTCCTATCCTTACAAACCATTCATCAATTTATTCAGCTTTCAGATTATGCATAAATCTCTATTTAAAAAAATTGACCCTTATGACTGGTTTTGTGGTCCAGGGTCACAAATTATCTAAGCTAACAGTGTAAAAAATGTAAAAGATTGGAGGACCAATAATTTCCTCCTATTAAATTCAGATAAGACCGAGATATTACTTATTGGACCAAATAAACAGTACACAGAATCTCTTGGATTACAATTTGCGTCTAGATCCACTGTTACTTCATCTAAAGTCAAAAATCTGGGTGTTATATTAGACAGCAACTTCTCTTTTGAAAATCATATTTCCCATGTTACAAAAACAGCATTCTTCCATCTGAGGCTGCTTTCTCTGCTGCCTCATTTAGCTCCGCTGAATCGCACTAGAGTTGGTTTTCTCTCTTGGTGCGGTTTGTTTGGGCAGCTGAGCAAGCAGCAATTACACTCAGGTGTGCACCAAACAAGAGTACCGAGACCCCCTGAAGAGGCTTTCAAACGAACCCTGGAGCGGATCGCGATCCGACCTCAAACAGACCCAACTGCGCATTTTTGGATTAAACCAGCTGCCGTAGTCACCTGCGCTGTGCATTATGGGATGAGGAAGTGTTTGTTAAATTCAAAATCACACATGGTCCCCAGATAACTTGCCTATTTGGCCCTAAATGGTTTAGCGCCTGCGTATCTAACTCATCTTCTACCACGCTACAATCCAACCCGCTCCCTAAGGTCACAAAACTCTGGACTTTTGGTAGTACCTAGGATAGCAAAGTCCACTAAAGGAGGTAGAGCTTTTTCACATTTGGCTCCCAAACTCTGGAATAGCCTTCCTGATAACGTTCGGGGTTCAGACACACTCTCTCTGTTTAAATCTAGATGAAAGACACTTTCCCTCGGTTTCACAGACAAGGTTTAAACCTAGTCCTAGATTAAAATGTAAATCTGAGCTGTTTCAGATTAAAGAAACTTGCACTGATTGATCTTAAAACATATCAGTGCCTTTGTTTTGTCTCAAGATGAACACAATGTTTTTTTTCTAAGGCACGTTTATAAAAATTACTCAAAATGTCCAAATTGAACTATGGCCTAATCCTGATTTCGTCTAAGCCCTGTCTATTAAACCAGGCCATCATGCATCTCATGATCAAATGCACATTATCATTTTTTGCTTGGTTGGAACAGCAGCTATACGAATTTGGCCTCACATTGTAAAGCCCTCTGGGTGTCTAGAAAAGCGCTATATAAATGCAACAAATTATTATTATCATTATTATTTGCTTCTCTGTTTCTGCCACGGATAGGCATCCCGTAACTAGAAATTACAGAAGCTTCAGTCTGGATCCAGCCCTTACGGAAATCTGAGATGATGCCAACCCTCAGACAACATACAGAACTACCAAACTTTGCTATAAGTTTGATCGCAACATATAATAATTGCTGTTAATAGTGTTGACCATCTGTTTGATTACATGACATTAACTTGAGTCACCACTGATAAACTACTCCTAAATATAGTCTAGAAACTTTCATTTTCTGTGAAGATGCTTTGCAACAATTTGTATCATGAAAGGCTATACCAATAAATGTGGATTGAAAGTTGAACTGAATGTCAGGTGTGTTGGGAACCTGTGGTGGAGATGGTGATGGGCTCGCTGCGGTCGCTCGGGCCGCCGATGTTCACGGCTCTGATGTGGATGATGTAGTGCTTCCAGGGCTGCAGCTGCAGCAGACACTCGCAGGACGGGATCGCCACGATGCACCTGCCGGAAGACAACAGATGATCAGAACCAGCCCACAAACTCTGCACCAAGCACTTCGGAGCACCAGCGTTCACAGGTTAGCTCTTGTTTGGAGATTAGTTGGTTTAGCTAGTTACCCACCAGCGTCGCTGTTATTCTGCTCTGTTTTCTGTGAAATAATCAGGACTGGTTTTGGGCAGACTAAGCCTGTCTCTGCTGGTTTGTACTCTCATTTAAATGATTATTTTCTTACACCACTCTGTTATTGTGCTATGAGCCATTTCTTATAAACTCGCCCCTAAACAAAACAAAAACAGTGGTCGGTTCAAAGAATAAACTACAGCTGAACCAGGATTTAGTCAGAGATCTGGATACACAAGACTAGACGACTCGAAGCATCAAGGCACATAAACACAGACGGCATCAATACTGCAGCACCAACCCAGCCTGCATCTGACCTCACCGGTGCAACCGAAATCACGAGGTTTGAGGTTTGTGTCTGATGTTGTCCGTGCATACGAGCGCTGTCTGGAAGTATCCAGCCAAGTAATGTGAAAAATATGAGATGAGAAAACATCCTGGCTTTTCTCAAACTAAAATCACCTTTCTGTCGTAGATAAAAGTGTCTTGTTTCTTCTTTGATAAATGTCTCTAGTTTTTATATTACATGGCTGGATACTTTCCGGACAGCTCTCATATGTGCGTTGATCAGTGTTTTGATCTGATATTATTGCGAATACAGACTAAATTATCATGATATAAATTGTGATCGTGTCGTTTCAGGAGACTTGGAATATGGAGTCGCACTATCTGTTCTTTTGCAGCTTTGGGTCCCACACTGACTGTCATAATATGAGCTGAAACATTCTTGGAAACGTCTCCTGTGTTGGGCAGAAAGTGGTACGGTTTGGACGAGGTGAGGGTGAGGACGCTCATCTCTGTAATGAAGCTCACTGACTCTGTGGCGGAGCAGCTGCCGTCTGCGTGCGTCTGGTGAAGCTCCAGCGTGTACGACTCCACCGGGTCGGTGTTTCCAGAGTCCCAGCGGATCAGCGCCGCGTCCAGGCTGCTCACGCACTGCCACGGCTTGAGAACCGGCGGAGAGGGAACTGCACACACACACACACACGCACACACACAGCGTTACACACTCGTCCACTGCAGTGGCTCTGCAGGACCGCGGCACGTACCCGTCATGTAGACGGCCCTCTCGCTGGCCGGGCTGATGCCTGTAGTGTTGGTGGCTGTGACCCAGAGCTCATACTGAGCGTTAGGAAGCAGATCAGACACGGTGCAGTGCGTCTCCTTCACCTTCAGCTGAGATGCTGCAAACACACACACACACACACACACACACACAGAGCTGACTGGACATGTGTGTGTGAGGCCTGCAGAGTTCAGCTCCTGGACATCTCCTTTAATCTTCCAAACCTCGAAGAGTGCATTGGTGTTTTTAAACACAACGCTGAAACCAATACTTAACCCCAAACCAGGGCTTCTCTACAAGGCCACGTCTTGAACATTGGGGGAGACCAGTTGTTTTTTTAAATATAAAGAAATACAACATTGAAGGAAGTTCTAGGTTTAATTCTAGTTGAGAAGTGATCATTTTCAACTCTTTGTAAAAAATATTGCACACATTCACTCTTATTTCTTATGCCTAATACTGTACGTCGAAAACGCAAAATGTTTCTTGTCTCGTCACATTCATTGAGGAATTACACGAATCACGTTTTCAATTCAACCTGGTGAAATTTGAGAAAAGCTTAGTTGGTCGTTTAACCATCTATCCTAAAACAGTTGTCAAATATTAAATGTGACTCTGGACCACAAAACCAGGACAATATTTGTCTGAGATACAACTATTAGAAAATCTGGAATCTGAGGGAGCAAAAACATCCAAATATTGAGAAAATCTCCTTTAAAGTTGTTCAAATGAAGTTCTTAGCAATGCATATTACTAATCAATAATGAAGTTCTGATATATTTACGGTAGGAAATTTACTAAATATCTTCATGGAACATGATCTTAATATCCTAATGATTTTTGTCATAAAAGAGAAATGTATAATTTTGATCCATACAGTGTATTGTTGTCTATTGCTACAGATATACCTGTGCTACTGATGACTGCTTCTGTGCTGCAGGGTCACTAATGTTTTGCTAAATTCTGATGCTTTGCGCTGGAACTCAGGAACTGTAAACTCCGCCTACTTTGATTTGATTGCCATCTCAATTTTGACAATAACGAGCGCTGCAGCAGACCAGACTAAAAATGTCACTTTTAAAACCTTTTGTCATCCTAACGATAAACAGCAGAGCAGAGCAAAATTTGAGATATTAGGACAATCTGTCCTGATTATTAGGAATCTTCCCTCTCAGTGTCTGTGGTGTTTTACGGCCCTGGTTCTCATCTCTGGCCTCAAAGTTCACTTTCCTCATCCATCATCAAACTCAGCTGTCTGTAACTCTAAAGCTGGCTCAGGTGTGTTTGATCAGGGTTGCAGCTGCCCAACCCCTAACCTCTGACCTCAATACCTCAGTATACAGCTGCTAGCACATCCTGACAGATTGAGCATTAGATTTTGAGCATTTCAGCATTATTTTGCTGCGACTGGATTGAAGTCTGTTTTGACAGATGACTGCGCATTGAGTTGACCAGTGGGGTTTGCGTTTAACCGGTTTGGGTAGTAAATGATAAGTGTACCCTCCTGCGGCGTCTCCATAGTGCAGTCATCAGAGATCAGACGCCAGTAAAGCTCATAAAACTCCACGGTGTCGTCCGAGAACAGACTCCAGCACACGTGCAACGACGTGTCGGTGGCAGAGTTAGCGATCTGCGGATTCATGACCGGAGCCGACGGAGCTGCACACAGACAGACACAGATAAAGACACACACACACACAGACACACAGAGACAGACAGAGAGAGAGAGATATGTTATGTTTATATAAATATATATTTATGGATGTATTTTACATGTATTTTGTTTTGTTTATTTCTGGATGTATATTATATGTATTTTTGTTTTGTTTTTATTCTATGTACAATGCTTTGGCAATATGTATCTATGCCATGCCAGTAAAGCAATATGAATTGATTTGAGTCAAACACCCGTACAACCTGCTGACTGAAAGCATTCAAGGGCTCATATTCTACAGTTTTGTATCGTTTATTTTGTGAGACTTTTTTTGTGCACTACACGGTCAGTTATTCTCTTTGCTGCATGTTAATCGTCTGAAGCTGAACACATCTGCATGAAGGGCGGTGGAGCTCAGGGCAGAAAGAGTGCATGGCATGTGAAGTGAAGAGCTGAAGCTCTGATGCGTGTTATAATGCGTTATAATAACTCTAGCGCTAGTTCTGCTACAGGCTCAGGAATCAATCATACCAACCCTTTAAACAGCTAAATTAATTAAGCCATAAATGTGTCTCAGCTTCAAGAGAAAAATAATCAGACAAATACAAGCCCTTTCATGTGAGTGAGTGTTTAACACTGTCGAGAGCATCATTTTCACTCTTTACATTCCCAAAATCTGAATTTACAAAAATAATATTCCTCTCTTAGTCAATTATTCAGTCACATGACTTGAGGCAGAGTCATGTCATTTTCTCTTATTGTGCCTGTAGGAATTTGTTTAGCTCATGTAAATGTTTCCACTGTAGTTTATTTACATGTTGCCAAATAAAAGATTATCCACTTCGCTTGAGTCTCTGTTTGGTCGGCTTCTGACCTGGAAGCACGTTAATGGAGTCCATCATCTGTCTGACGAGGGACAGATCCATCATCGGCACGTCGAAGTCCAGAGACACTCCCAGCTTCAGATCCACTTCTTCTCTGGAGAACTGCTCCACTCTGATTGGACAGAACATTACAAAACATCCCAGACCCTCTCAGACATCACGCCAGGATCTGTGACCGCTAACATCTGTCCCACGCATCTTCGAGGGTTAGCAGAGTTAGTGCTCAGGACTGATGGACGTGCAGTTAAATAACAGAATGGCAGTATAATGATTATTATATCACTGATCTACTGTTTACTGTGATGATCAGGGACATCCCGTGTAAATCCAAACGGAGGACGTGAATGTGCAGAAATAAGAATGAGTCGCAGTGACGCTTAAAGGGGTCATGAACTGCCTTTGTTTTTATTTTGTACTGTTCTCTGAGCTCCACTTATAGTGTTATCAAGATTGTACATCAGAAAAGACATTAGAAGTAATCAGCTGTTTTCTGTCCTGTTTTTAACCCCCTCATCAGAACGCTCTGTTTGAAGAGGTGTGGAGGATCGAAGACTCAGAAGTAAACGCCCCCTGCTGTGATTGGCTAATAGTTGTGTGTGTTTGACAGCGACATTCCTCATAGATGTAATGAAAACACTTACACTTGTGTTGTGACATTACCGTCGGATCCAATATAGTCACACAGCATCGTCTTTTAGTTTCAATCTTTCTGAAAATCCTGTGTAGAATTGTGCCTCGTTTGTAAACTAATCCACAGTAAAATGAAGTGAACAAAGGACCGATTTCTTACTGATGCAGTCTGGATCTTCTTTAAAAATAAAGCTCTGAAGGAAGACAAGCAAACACTGTTTTTCCACAGCTTGGCACTGCACAGCGTCTTCTTGTCTTCAGAGCATCTTTATCGTTCGGTTTCTGCATAGACCTGCATTCACCTCTCTTTTAAACACTACATGCGTGAATCGGTGGGCGGGGCTAAACAGGCAGTGATGTAGAATCGGTGGGCGGGGCTTAACAGGCAGTGATGTACAAGTAGGCGTTGATGATCTTCTGCAGAGGCGGTGCTTATCAACACTATTACATCATAGAGTAGAACATTCCACAAGCCGTCGTTTTGGCAGACTGCCTTCAATATATAGCTGTTTTTAGAGTGTTTTGAGTTCTGAAACCTACATGATGTTTTTATAGTCCAATGACCTTTTATATGACAAAAGATCAAGGGAATTTTGGATTCTCAGTTCATGACCCCTTTAACATTCACTGGCTGTATGAATCAACATTCTCACACGGGTTTGGAACGACATGAAAGGTGAGTAAATGATGATTGTTAGACAAACCACACACTGCATCTACTCACCTCTTCATTATTGGCGTGACAGCCTGTCAATCAGAGAGGGAGGGCGGGTCAAACAGCAGTCAGATGGTCTGTACTAAGACTGAAGGAGTGGCTCTGACCTGCAGGAAGGCGTGTTTGTCTGGTCTGCGGTGGAGCTCTTGTGCGCTCTCGATCAGCTCTTTGGCCGCGTCCAGTGTTTGACCGCACCGCAGCAGCTGACCGTACAAATGCTCCAGCTTGCTGTTCTTCTGCTCGTCCAGCGCCGTGGCTAACGCCTCGTTCTTCTGTGACAGCGTCTGCAGAACTTCGTTATAGTGCTGCTCCAGATTCTGCTCCTGCCGGCCGAAGTTCTCCTGCAGACACACACTTGCAGATGAAACACCGCTCAAACCCTGCCAGTCGCAGCAGAGACTGTGTGCAAACCTCCACAGTGATGAAGATCTCCTCCAGGTTACTGGCGAAGCTCTCCATCTCCATGATCTTCTGGCTCAGTTTGCTCCTGCTTCTGGAGAGCTGCTCCTGGAAGCACAGCGCCGTCACACACCGCAGACGCCTGGGTCACACACTCGTCAGTCTGCTACTCACCTTCATCTGCTGCGTGGTGGAGACATCAGGAGAGTCCTGCACCATCACAAACGCTTCCTCCTCCTCCTCCTCCTCCTCCTCACTCACCGTCAGCTCCTCCGCGATCACGTCCAGATGACCTCTGACCTCATACACGTCCATCCCGACGCCTGCAGCAGATCCTCGACAGAAACACATCGCTCATGTTCACTAGTTCAGTCAATCTCTACTCAGATCTTCCTTCTGTTGTGTTCATTTTATTTTCTGGTGTTTGTGTGTGTGCTGATGCTGTAGGGCAGCACTGAATGTAAAACAGTCGTGCCAGTGAAGTACTCTAGAGAGAGATTTGACTTTAAAAGGTGATATGAATCTATCTATCTATCGTTTGCAACACGTTATTTATAATGACTACCATAAAATACACTTGGAAAACGTAAGATGAGGTTTTGTTTTGTTTTTCTACAAGAAATATTGTCAGAAAATCTGCCCACAGGTCACTCACACACACACACACACACACACACAGAGAGAGACACACACACACACACAGAGACACACACACACACACACACACACACACACACGACTTTTACAGCTATGAACACACCTAAACAGCTATTGTTTTCCTGATTTTGCTTCAAACAGAAATCATGAAAGTAATAAAGCAGTTATAAATACCTGCTGGTTCCCGGTGTGTTCGGTGTCGGTGTAGATCGAGTTTCTGCGCATGCGCATCGAGCTCCGAGCAGATAAATATAGCTGGAATATCAGCAGGAGCTCAAACACTGCTTTACTGTGAACACATTTACTGTAGCGCTTACTGTGTAACTATGTACGATTTCATATAAATAGGCCTGTATTATTTATATTTAGACTTTAATTTAGATACATTTTCGCTTTATGTTAAATATTTACATTTTACACATAAATCATAAATTATAAACCCACGACAGCTTCAATAATATTCTTCAAATTGATTCACTAAAACTAGTGAAATTAATTTTGTTGACAAATCGGGCTGAATTGTATCATTTATTTATCCAATAAAGCCTTTATAGAAAATGTAAGAAAGTATAATTGGAATGAATTCATATGAATTGACAGAACTGATCTGAAGCAGGGTCTAGTTTATAAAACACAAGCTTTTCATCTGAATGCTTAAACAGGAATATCATGTAAAGTATAGGCTCATCTGATTTAGTGTTAGCTTTTGTTTTATATATTTTTAATTCATATTTGCTGTTTGTTTTCCATTCTATTGTCCAATTTAAAATTTGAGGGATGTCATAATCCTAACAATGGAATGATTTGTATTTTAGAGTAACAGCAGCTCTCTTTGTACAGATACAGTTTGTTCAAATCTGGCATAATAATAATAATAATAATAATAATAATAGGTGTGTTCGGCTTGAAGCGGCGCTGCGCAGAATGATCGGTGTCTGACATCAAAGTACCGCGAGAGTGAGAAGAGAGACGATGATCCTTAAGCTTTGGAATAGCTCTCGCGGTACTTTGATGTCAGACACCGATCATTCTGCGCAGCAACGCTTCAAGCCAGAATCTGTGCGTCACGAGGACGCTGGAATTCCCCGTCACGTGACCGCAGGAAGCTGACAGCTGATGACGGCGGAAGCCCAACACAAACACTGACGCGATGATGAGCGACGCGGACAGCGAGCGCATGGACAGCTTGGACGGATGGGTCGCCGTTAAACGCAACGCCTTCGACGAGAGCGAGAGCCACAAACTCAGATTCATCGTGGAGTGGAACGAGATCGAGACGAAGTTCGCGGTGACGTGTCATGACCGGACGCTGCAGCGGCGCGGCGACGCGAGCGGCAGCTGCGCGGGTCTGTTCTCCGACGCGCAGCTGAGCGGCGTTGGGGCGCACCTGAGCGGCGTCCGCGACGAGCTCGGCCCGCTGTTTCCCGACCTGACGCGCTTCCGCGAGCCGAGCCTGTGGGAGCTGCTGTTCTCCAGCGCGACGCGGTGCGATGCTGACGCGGCCTGCAGGCAGCTGGAGCGCTACTTCGGCGCCGCGGTGGACGCGTGCGGCCGCAAGATAGTGCTGGACGCGCTCTTCAGCGTCACCGCGGCGGACGAGCGCGAGTACTTCGAAAACCTGCAGGAGTTTAAAAGCAGAGCGATGCGCGACGAGATTACGCGCGCCAAAGACGCGCTGCGCGCGGTGAGACGCGACACATTCTATTCTATTCCATTCTGTTTCGCTCTGCTGGTGGTTGCGGTTGAGTGTGGATGATGATGAGGGTGGTGGTGGTGGTGATGATGATGAGGGTGGTGGTGGTGATGATGATGAGGGTGGTGGTGGTGATGATGATGAGGGTGGTGGTGATGATGATGATGAGGGTGGTGGTGATGATGATGAGGGTGATGGTGGTGATGATGATGATGGTGATGATGGTGATGATGAGGGTGGTGGTGATGGTGATGATGATGATGAGGGTGGTGGTGATGATGATGATGATGATGAGGGTGGTGGTGATGATGATGATGATGATGAGGGTGATGGTGGTGATGATGATGATGGTGGTGATGATGATGATGATGGTGGTGATGATGATGATGGTGGTGATGATGATGATGATGATGGTGGTGGTGATGATGATGATGATGATGATGGTGGTGGTGTTGTGTTTTTGTTCATCAGCTCCTGCAGACTCATTCCAGCACTGACGGGCTCCAGCGGCTGATGAAGATCTACGAGGAGGAAGATGAGATTTACAGGGAATTAGTGAATCTGGCGACTAAGTTCTACCAGAACCTTCTGCAGCCCTTCAGAGACATGCGAGAGATCGGCACGCTCTACAAGACGGAGATTCTGGTATCTGCACACATCACACACGCCAGAGCCATAAAAACACTTTCGTTGTACACCAGGACTCATCAGCTGCTGACCAAATCTGACCTGTCAGTCATTCAAGCAGCAGGAGAAGCTCTCAGATGTGATGATGAAAGACGATGTAGGTTCAGCTGAGAAACACTATGTTAAGAAGCAGGAGGTGCTGATGGACGTTAGGGTTGAAACGATTAGTCGACATTATAAAAAATTGTCGACAAATATTTTTGTTGTCGAGTAGACGTTTGATCTCATGAGCGAATGTAAGAGCCTGCTGTAATGCTGTTTGACCAGAGTGATGCTGTAGCACAAGCCTGTAATTCAGCTGTCCTGGATGCAGTTCAAGAGAAGACGACACACAGCGCTTCAGAGCAAATGCAGCCAAACCTGAGCAGCGCTTGGATGAATATGTAAATCAGGGCCGTGCGCAGGGGGCTGTCCCGGTGGCTAGAGCCACTGCCCCTCTGCCCTCATCGGCTGAGGTGCCCCTCTCACCAAACCCTCCCCAGCTCAAAGCGTTCAGTTACCGCTCCGCTAAAGAGCCACTGATTCCACAAATGCGCTCCGCGGCATCGCTCACGCTCTCTGGAGACGGCAGTTCTTCCCGAAGGTCGATGGATGGCATGACAGTCAGTGGTCGATCCCCTGAATTAGTCATTTGGAAGTTTGTTTTTGCATTTCTGTCGGTAATGATTTGCTCCCGGTCTTCTAACAACTTGAACAAAATATCCACGTTCTTACAGTTAGAATGTCTAATCAAATTATTGTACTCGATTAGAAAACTTGCTGTTGTTGGCACACTTTGTAGAAAAAAAAATGCCTTCACAAAAAAGGAGAAAGAGCGAGAAAGAGCGAAGGGAGGCTGCTAAAGGCATTGCAAAGATGAAATCAAAGCTCCAGCAGGTAAATCATCATATACAATATTTAGCAGTTTGTCACTCTTTAATTATTGATATTAAGTATATTTCCCATTATAATCACTTGTCTTAGTTTATAATACATTTATATTTTATTAAAACCATATTAATAGGGCTATAATAGTTAAAAAGGTCATATAAATGTTCCAAATAAGCTGTGTTTTAGTATATAATATAAATTTATGCTGTATAATATTAAATTAAATGTCTAATACTAATATAGAGAGTGAGGGAGAGCCCACTCTATCAAAACATCTACAATAAGCAAAAGTGAGCAAAGTGACACGAAAGTCACTCCCTCAGCTTCTCTTGCTTCAAATTAAAGGTCACTGTGAAGTACCTTAAACAAATGCAACGAAAGTGTCTGGCTTCAATGAGAATTACAAGTCACATATGATTTATATAATTATAATTATATGATTTATATTATTATTACTCCATTACACACAAGCACCTTTACTTTAACAATTATTATAAAGCATTCATTTTAAATGAATATTAATATATACAGATCATATGTAATATAAATAAGAGGTAGAATCAATAGATAACGCTTTAAAAATGGCTACATGTGACCTTACATGTTTGAGTCTCTATAACTATATATTATCAACTATATATTATCAACTATACAAGCTAACTTCACGAGTTTCACTTGTGACGGCACTGATAGAGCAAGATCATTCCCTTTATTTGTCCTCTTTCATGGACAAGTACTTCAGTGGAAATGCGTTTAAATTCCTCATATTCTTTAATCTCTTAACCTTTACTAAGAGTTTTGAATCTCGCTGGCTCTCGAGAGAGAAGTGAGTCACACTTGCTCTGCGTTGTGATTGGCTGTTCGCTGCTGATGTCACACATTCATGTGCACGAGCTCCATTAAGGCAGGATCAAGCCTGAGTTGACAGAGAAAGTTGATGATCAGCTTCATGGTACCAACAAAGCCAGATTGGAGTGGTTTGGTTTTGTCAACTCAAAATGTATTCTATAACTCTGAATTTGTTCATCTACCATCATGCTGTAACGAGGAGTCCGTGACGTTAGGATCCATGTGCAGCTTTATTAAAACAGAAATCAAACAGGCAGAGTTCAAACACAACGTAGGCAAGGCAGAATCAAAGTCAGAGTTCAGGCTGAAGATCAGGGCTGGCGGCGCACAGGATAGTTGAATAACAAGGCAGGTTGAATCAGAGTCCAATAAATAATCCAGGTCATACACGGAAGAAACGCTCGGAAATGTTTGCATGGCAAGACAAGACTTCGAAATGAGGAAACTGAGGGAACAGTTTAAATAGGCCAGAGTCAATGGGAAACACCTGTGAGTGTAATCAGCCACAGGTACGGGGTGTGTGGGAATTCGAGTCAATGATGGGTAGTACTCAGGTGACGGCGCCCGCTGGTGGAGAGCGGAGGGAGCCACAGAGGCTGAATTCATGACACATGGTACAGGTCCCAGGAAAGTCCTGT
>NC_136751.1:31025294-31062794 GCF_936440315.1 Barbus barbus
GAATTGTACAGAGTGTTTTAATGTTGACCGTAACAATGTAGAGCCTCGTATGCTTTCCTCCACCTATTTGTCAAGATTAGTGAAAGATGCTGAACTTTTAGATATGTGGAGAATTAAGCATCCATTTGACAAACAATATACATGGGTAAAAATGTTAGATAATAGAGTGAGTGCTGCTCGGTTAGATAGAATTTATGTTTCAAAAAAATGTAATAATAGGGTTGTGGATTGTTGTATTTCTCCTATAGGTTTTTCTGATCACCATTTGATTTTTATTTCAGTAAATATGGAACAGTTTCCAAGAAAATCCTCTTATTGGCATTTTAATGCTAAATTGTTGCAGGATGCTGCATTTTCTGAATATTTTGTGGTTTTCTGGAACTATTGGAGAGAAAAAAAAATGATTTTGAAAATTTAAAACAATGGTGGGAGGTTGGTAAAACGCAAATAAAACTTTGCTGTCAACAGTACACTGCATATTGTACTACCACTCAAAGAGAAACTATTAAAGCTTTGGAAAGAGATATTGAGTCTATAGAGACAGAAATATTAAGAAGGAATGATCCAGCTTTTATTGATAACTTACAACAGATATAGAAACAGTTAAGTTACCATTTGAATGAGAGGGTGAAGGCAGCTTTGGTGAGGTCACGATTTACATCAGTGACTGATATGGATGCACCAAGTGCTTATTTTCAGTGGCACAATATAAGCAGATGACATGTTTACGTCTTCCAGATGGGAAGATTACAAATGACATTACAGAAATGCGTTGTCATGCTGTTGATTTTTATTCCTCTCTCTATAAAGCTGATCACTGCAATTCTGTTTGTGAAGCACAGCTTTTTCATGAACTTCCTCAAATGGACTCTACATCTAGGACTGCTTTGGATATGCAAATTACTTTTCAAGAACTTACTATTGCTGTTGGACAGTTAAAGCCTGGTTGCTCTCCTGGTATTGATGGGTTGACTTCTGATTTTTACAAGCATTTTTGGAAATCTATTGGAACGGACCTCTATGAAGTTTTTTGTGAAAGTTATAAAGATGGCATTTTACCTGTTACATGTCAGCGTGCTGTATTGACTTTACTACCTTGAATTTGTTAAAGAACTGGAGGCCTGTTGCTTTATTAACAACAGATTATAAAATGTTATCCAAATGTCTCTCTAATAGACTTAAGAAGTTTTTACATTTGATAATCCATCAAGACCAAACCTATTGCATTCCAAGGAGATCTATAATGGATAACCTTTTTTTGGTGAGAGATACTTTGGATATCTGCAAATTGTTTGATGCAGAGGTCGGATTGATTGCTTTAGACCAAGAAAAGGCTTTTGATCGTGTTGATCATAATTATCTTTTTAATCTGCTTGTTGTTTTTGGGTTTGGTCAAGGTTTTATCAAATGGATACAATTGTTATATACTGGAGCTTCTTGTATGGTTAAAGTGGGAGGTGGTCTAAGTCGGCCCATTGTGGTTTCAAGGGGCATTAGACAAGGATGCCCTCTATCAGGTCAATTGTACAGTATTGCCATTGAACCATTACTTTTTAATATAAGTAAAACTCTAACTGGTTTGTCAATACCCACAATGCCTCAATATTTAAGAACTGTAATTACTGCTTATGCCGACGATGTTACAGTCTTTGTTAATGACAATAAGGATATAAAAGCTCTGTCTAAAGTCATTGATATATATGAAGGGGCATCGTCGGCAAAAGTAAATTGGGATAAGACTGAGGCTTTTTGGTCAGGTCAAAGGAATTTGGAAAATCTCCCACATCTACCAGGTAATCTAAAATGGAACAGAACAGGGATAAAAATACTTGGTGTGTTTTTGGGTTCTGCTGAGTTTCAAAAGAAAAACTGGGAGGGAATTTTGGAGAGAGTGTGCACCCGATTGTCTAGATGGAACTGGTTGCTACCCCAGTTATCCTACAGGGGGAGAGTTTTAGTTGTCAACAATTTGGTCGCTTCTGCTCTGTGGCATAAATTTACTGTATTACAGCCTCCCGCTGGATTACTTCAAGATATTCAAAGGATGCTGGTGAATTTTTTTGGTCAGGACAGCATTGGGTTCGATCAGCTGTCCTATTTTTGCCTGTGCAAGAAGGTGGGCAAGGTCTTGTGGATATTAGATCTAGACTTATGGCTTTCCGTCTGCAAGCTGCTCAGAGACTGCTGTATAACAGTGATATTGCATGGCTTAACACTGCGGTTGCACTCTTGAGGAAAGCAGGCAACATGGGACTTGATAAACATCTTTTCTTAATGGAATTGAATGAAACCGTTTTAACAGATTTGACACCTTTTTATAGATCTATGATGGAAGCCTGGAAAGTCGTTTCTGTATCGAAACCTGCTGGAATATGTGCAGGTTTTTGGCTGATGGAAGAGCCATTGTTCCAGAATCTTTTTCTATCTTCTAGACATTTATGCTCTGCCAATCTGTCATTGCGGCTAATAGCTGCTGGATGCGTAAAACTTGGTCACATTTTAAGCATCAGTTTGGAGACTTTGGGTGAGAGAACTGGGATAAAATCTATCCGGTTCCTGAAACAGGTTATTGATGAATTGCTTGGAGAGCTGGATTTTGATCAACGACTTTTCATCAACAATTCTAATTATATAAAAGAATGGATGATTGGGTGCGATTATGATTTTCCATCCTTGATGATAAATGCTGACTCAAGGGATTGGCATGAAGAGGAAAATCTTATATTGTCCTTTAAAACACCTCAGCTGGATACTTTTGAGTCTGCTAGTAAAAAGGCTCTGTATGTGACTTGTGTGAAAGTGACCAATGCACAATTTCTATCTGGAGTAATGTCATCAAAATGGATAGATTTTTTTGGAATGGACATCTCCCCCAAAGGAAGCTGGCGGTCACTTTACAAACGTCCAATCGACAACCGGACTGGTGACTTACAGTGGAGGATTGTACATGGTGCGATAGCCACGAACAGACATGTGGTGCACCTCAATCCAAATGTAGGGGTGGGTTGTCTTTTTTGTACTGAAAATGAAACTATTTTTCATCTCTTTGTACAATGTGTACGTTTGAGTAATTTGTTTTCTTTTTTATCACATTGGGTATCACTTTTAGGTGAAGATTTTTCTTATCATTTGTTTATTTTGGGGCCAAAATATTTAGTTGGTCAAAAAAATGTTTTGGTTTTATTAAATTTTCTGTTTGGAACTGCTAAACTTGCCATCTGGAAAACAAGGAAAAATAAGATGCTTGGTAAAGATACACTAGATCCTTTGTTGGTGTTTTTTGGTTTAGTAGCATCAAGACTCAGGATAGAACATGGATATTATAAACTTGTTGGGTGTTTACCAATTTTTGTGAATACTTGGGCCATAAATGGAGTGTTATGCGAAGTCAATGAAAATGATGATTTGGTGTTAGCTTTTTAAAGTTATTTTGTTTACTGTTTTGGTTTTGGTTATTGTTTATTGTATTTTTTGAAATAGTTGTTGTTGGTATTATTATTATTCATAGGGGTTTTGTAATAGAGACTGAAGATTTGTGAAATGTATATTGCAGTAGTAACACAGTATGGCATTACCTATATGTTGTAAATAAAGGTGATTTCAATCTCTCTCTCTCTCTCTCTCTCTCACACACACACACACACACACAGACTCTCTCTCACTCATACACACAGACTCTCTCTCTCTCTCTCTCACTCACTTACTCACTCACACACACACACACACACACACAGACTCTGTCTCTCTCTCACTCACTTACTCTCTCACACACACACACACACACACAGACTCTCTCTCTCTCTCACACACACACACACACACACACACACAGACTCTGTCTCTCTCTCACTCACTTACTCTCTCACAAACACACACACACACACACACAGACTCTCTCTCACTCACACACACACACAGACTCTCTCTCTCTCTCTCTCACTCACTTACTTACTCACTCACACACACACAAACACACACATATCCTTTCTATTGATTTGTGCTTATTTTCTGCTGCGCTTCAGATGGTTTAGCATATGTGTTTCGCTCATGAGGCCTGTCACTCCTCCCCACAGTCTCGCTGATTTCAGCTTTTACTATATTTATAGGATTATTCAGAGCCATAAATGGTGTGACTGACAGCTGTATTTAATAACAGGTGTGACATAACTAGACAGCATATTTAGCCCCAGAACTGATGAGTGTGTGTGTGTGTGTGTGCTCTGCAGAGCTGCAGGAGCAGGTGGTGTATTATGACACCTGTGAGGACCCCGAAGAGCTGCAGGAGGTTCAGGTGGATGTAAGTCCCGCCCACTCACACCTGCAGAAGCACCTGAAACAACTGGAGAGCAAAAGAGGAGCGATTTCATCACGCAGAGCTTACCTGAGGAACCAGCGGGTACTCACACACACATATATACTCACTCACTCACATACATATATACACACACACACATACACACTCACTCAAATACACACACACACACACACATATATACTCACTCACTCACATACATATATACACACACACACATACACACTCACTCAAATACACACACACACACACACACACACATATATACTCACTCACTCACATACATATATACACACACACACATACACACTCACTCAAATACACACACACACATATATACACACTCACTCAAATACACACACACATATATATATATATATATATATATATATATATATATATATATATACAGTGGGTACGGAAAGTATTCAGACCCCCTTCAATTTTTCACTCTTTGTTATATTGCAGCCATTTGCTAAAATCATTTAAGTTCATTTTTTTCCTCATTCAAGTTCACACAGCACCCCATATTGACAGAAAAACACAGAATTGTTGACATTTTTGCAGATTTATTAAAAAAGAAAAACTGAAATATCACATGGTCCTAAGTATTCAGACCCTTTGCTGTGACACTCATATATTTAACTCAGGTGCTGTCCATTTCTTCTGATCATCCTTGAGATGGTTCTACACCTTCATTTGAGTCCAGCTGTGTTTGATTATACTGACTGGACTTGATTAGGAAAGCCACACACCTGTCTATATAAGACCTTACAGCTCACAGTGCATGTCAGAGCAAATGAGAATCATGAGGTCAAAGGAACTGCCTGAAGAGATCAGAGACAGAATTGTGGCAAGGCACAGATCTGGCCAAGGTTACAAAAACATTTCTGCTGCACTTGGCCTCCATAATCCTTAAATGGATGACGTTTGGGACGACCAGAACCCTTCTTAGAGCTGGCCGTCCGACCAAACTGAGCTATCGGGGGAGAAGAGCCTTGGTGAGAGAGGTAAAGAAGAACCCAAAGATCACTGTGGCTGAGCTCCAGAGATGCAGTCGGGAGATGGGAGAAAGTTGTAGAAAGTCAACCATCACTGCAGCCCTCCACCAGTCGGGGCTTTATGGCAGAGTGGCCCGACGGAAGCCTCTCCTCAGTGCAAGACACAAAAAAACACCTGAAGGACTCCCAAGATGGTGAGAAATAAGATTCTCTGGTCTGATGAGACCAAGATAGAACTTTTTGGCCTTAATTCTAAGCGGTATGTGTGGAGAAAACCAGGCACTGCTCATCACCTGTCCAATACAGTCCCAACAGTGAAGCATGGTGGTGGCAGCATCATGCTGTGGGGGTGTTTTTCAGCTGCAGGGACAGGACGACTGGTTGCAATCGAGGGAAAGATGAATGTGGCCAAGTACAGGGATATCCTGGACGAAAACCTTCTCCAGAGTGCTCAGGACCTCAGACTGGGCCGAAGGTTTACCTTCCAACAAGACAATGACCCGAAGCACACAGCTAAAATAACGAAGGAGTGGCTTCACAACAACTCCCTGACTGTTCTTGAATGGCCCAGCCAGAGCCCTGACTTAAACCCAATTGAGCATCTCTGGAGAGACCTAAAAATGGCTGTCCACCAACGTTCACCATCCAACCTGACAGAACTGGAGAGGATCTGCAAGGAGGAATGGCAGAGGATCCCAAATCCAGGTGTGAAAAACTTGTTGCATCTTTCCCAAAAAGACTCATGGCTGTATTAGATCAAAAGGGTGCTTCTACTAAATACTGAGCAAAGGGTCTGAATACTTAGGACCATGAGATATTTCAGTTTTTCTTTTTTAATAAATCTACAAAAATGTCAACAATTCTGTGTTTTTCTGTCAATATGGGGTGCTGTGTGAACTTGAATGATTTTAGCAAATGGCTGCAATATAACAAAGAGTGAAAAATTTAAGGGGGTCTGAATACTTTCCGTACCCACTGTATGTATATATATATGTGTGTGTGTGTGTTTATTTATATATATATATATATATATATATATATATATATACACACTCACTCACTCGCATACATACACACACACACACTGTCTGTCTGCATTGTGTGCATTTATCCCGTGTGTGTCTGCAGGAGCTGTGTGTTCAGGCTCGTGAGCAGCAGCAGCGTTCAGTCGAGCAGAGATCGGAGCAGCTCCACCAACACCACACCGCACAGCTGGTGAGTAACGCGCCGTAACCACGGCAACCACAACCCACTGCATCGCCCCACAAAACATCCCATAATGAGTCACGGTACCGTAGGATCCGTGGGTTGTCTGTGGACCGACCGAATTGCCATGGCGACGAGCCTTCTGTCAGTCCGGCAGGGGTCACGCTCACATTCCCAGAATTCCCTGCGCTGGTGTGACTGCAGATATGAGGCACTGATTGTGTTTGTGCTGTCAGTGGCTCTGGTGATCACGTGAGCGCATTCTCTGCCAACTCTGTCACAAACAGACGAGATGTATGAGATTCGTGAAAAAATAAGTCAAGCATAGTGGATGTACTGCTGTCTGTTTGTTTAAAGGGATAGTTCACCCAAAAATAGAAATTCTGTCATTAATTACTCACCCTTATGTCGTTCCAAACCCATAAGACTTTCGATCTTAAGATATTATTGATGAAATCCAAGAGCTATCTAACCCTGCATAGACAGCAGGGGAACTAACACAGTCAAGGCACAGAAACGTAGTAAGGACATCAGTAAAATAGTCATGTGATTTCAGTGGTTCAACCGTAATCTTTTGAAGCCACGAGAATATTTTTTGTGTGCAAAAAAAACAAAAATAACATTATTCTACAATTCTTCTCTTAATCGTAATGGAATACAGATTCACTTTTTTTTATGGACAACAGTGGATGAGCTCTTCGTTTCCCAGAATGCAGCAGTCTGCCGTGTGACACTCCTTCTGTCGGACTGATAAAGTTTCTGTGTTGAATTTCTTCGTTGAATTGTAAAATTCAGTTCAAATTGTGAATTCCTGTTCCTGTCATTTCATTTCCACATCCAATTCAAACTCTGTCATGAACTAAATCAGAGGTGATTCCTCTCTAAACACGTGTGTGTGTGTGTGTGTGTGTGTTTGATCAGAAGCGAGAGAAGAAGAGAGCTGAGGAAGAGCAGATGAAGCAATGGGTGGAGAATGAGAGAGCAAAGACGCTCAACAGACTGCGCAGCTTCAGAGAGGTGAGGTGTGTGTGCGTGTGTGTGTGTGTGTGTGTGTGTGCGTGCGCGTGCGTGTGTGTGCGTGCGTGCGCGCGCGTGTGTGTGTGTGTGCATGTATGTGTGTTTTCATCATGGCTTTGTTTCCTGTGTGTTTCTCTGAGTTTAGAGGCATCAGGGTCAGTACGCTTTACAGACGGCTCATGTGAAGCCAGTGTCACATGACTCCAGCAGAGATGACTCCTCCCAGCCCTTGTCAATCATGAGCCTGGGGCCACAGAGCTCCACCCCCCACAGGAAGAGGCGGAGTCAGAAGCAGCAAGACATACCGGTGCAGATTCTGCTGCCACCTGGATCAGCATCAGCACAGCCATACCAGCCGCCTCCTAACCCTCCTCCTCTTCCTCCTCCTCTTCTTCCTCCTCCTCCTCTTCTTCCTCCTCCTCCTCTTCCTCCTCCTCTTCTTCCTCCCTCTCCTCCTCCTCCTCTTCTTCCTCCCCCTCCTCCTCCTCCTGCCCCCATCATGTCGACGCCGCCCGTCCGAAACACTCTAGAGCAAAACTCAGGTGAGTCTCAAACGCTATCATCACGTCTGCTGGGAGCGTCTGGTGTAAACCAGGTTCTGTGTGTGTAAAAAACAAACAATACTACACAAATAAAAAACCAACGAATACAATAAAGTTCTTGAATGCTGTTTTCTTGTTGTGTTTCATCTTAAGGAAAGAGTTATGAATAGTTTATGAATTCTCAAAAATCCTTATTGTAATCTAGTTTCTAGTACTTAAGAATTCAAGTTTTTGTAAAATGTTCTTTAAGTTAAGAGAACCTCAGACTAGGGCTGCACGATTAATCGAAAAAAAATCACGATCTCGATTCATACATAAATGTGATCTCATTTCTAAATGATGGCGATTCACTTCCGTGTATTTCCCTGCATTCAGATCATGCTGCATTCACGTGTTATTGGTCACTCACACAATAACAAAACACTATTAATTCACCAATCAATCATAAATCTGATCACTTTTCTCCTCTCCCTCTTTGGCCACGGTCCGCTGTCACTCACGTGACGTGTAACAAGGCGGCAGACCTAAACGCGTTCACAGAATGATCACCGGATGGCATCACAGTACCACGAGAGGATAAGAGAGCAGTCGGATCCTATGCATTCAAATCGCTCTTGCGGTACTTTGATGTCATCCGGTGATCATTCTGCGCAGCACTGCTTCAACGGGGCGTCAGCATCAACGCTTGAGGAGGGCGTGTCTGAAGCTTGGTGCTGACCAGAGCCGCTGAGAAACAGAGTTGCGACACGCTTTGATCTCGCCGCCGCGCGGTCACGTGCTCTCCGAGCTGTCCATCGGGACAGACAACAACAGCGGGTTTACTTACAGCATTTCCCGGCAAATATTAACACAAAATGTCCATTGATTTTAATTTGTTTAATACACTGACAGTAGCATTTTGTCTGTGGAGTTTAATGGAAATAATATTAATGTTTTTTTCTTGTTTAACTATGGAGTAAAAACATAGTACAATGCAACACAGGATAAGGCGGTTACATTTCTTTGTATGTAAAGTATAAATAGTGTAAACTGCTTAAAGATTAGAGACTTGAGGCATGACTTTGTGTGTTTTTGTGTTACACTTATTCCTGTGGATGTGCAGACCAATGATGAAATAAATTATGCTTATTTAAAGAGTATAAGAAATCTAATTAGTATGTAAAATGTGTTATTGTATTAATATATATTTCTTCATCTATGGTCATCTATTTTTCACATTTTAATACAATATTATGTTAAAATATAAGAAACAATATGCATATACAGGTGAATATCAATGAATGCAAGAAAAATGCTTTCATTTTTTGTTTTAGCCATTTAAAAAAAAATCTAAAGACATCTTTTTTGCCACCATCTGACCAATTAATGCTAGCACTTACGTATTCTATTTATTTATACTTATTTAAAAAAAAAAACATTGCTATGTGAACTGTCACAGCACTTTATTTTGTTTTATCATTGTAAGTCGCTTTGGATAAAACTGGTTTGGCAACCAACTGTATTCATCAAAATATTTTATTATATAATATATCCACGTTATCTAACTGCAAATATAGCATATACTGCCTATTATCTAAAAATAAACATTAACTATAACGCGTTTCATAAAATACAGCTACTGGTCAGATTTCCGAGAGATAAACTAATGCGTTATAATGGCAAAAAATGCTGTAATTTCCTCAACTTTCTGGCGACTGTGCTTGAGAAGCACTGAAATGAATGGGCTTCAATGCTGAAACTATGGTTGTTTGGAGCTATCGGCTGCTGCATGACACGCTGGAGTGTCTCAACGGCTCTGGTGCTGACGCGCCGTCATAGTGATAACAGCCAATCACATACTTTACTGGAGCTGCATGAACGGGATTGGCTAGCGTCTGCACTAGGGTATTTGTATAAGGCGATCTGATTGGCTGACGCCTGCGTTGGCGCTTGAAAAGTTTTCAACTTCTGCCGCGTGCAACGCCAGTGAAGCGATGCGAGGGACCCACAATTCAGTTCGGCAACGCTTGACGTCACTCCATTCAAAGTAAACGAGAGGCGTTGACGCCGACACCCCGTGTGAATGTGAATATTTTTATTTATTATTGTTAATGTTCTCTTATGTTCAACAACTTAAAGCTTTAAAATTATTCACTTTAAGGGGTCTAAAATAAAGAAAAGTTTTTTGTTTTTTTGTACTTGAGTGCAATACTTTTTGGTTGAAAAAATGAGAATCGTGTAAGAGAATCGTGATCTCAATTCCCATGGAGAAAAATAGTGATTCACATTTTAGCAAGAATCGTGCAGCCCTACCTCAGACTCATCCTAAATACTCAAAGCTGAGCCAGTCATTAAACGAAGACGTCTCGCACGTCACATTTAGGAACGGCTCGAGGGGCTTAGAGAGGGTTCATAGCCGGACAAATATTAAGAGCAGCGTACAGTTCTGTTTGTTCGATTTGCTAGATGAGAGACAGTCAGGTGACATCCGAGCGTGTCATTTCATTGATGTTTTCTATTTGATTTCGAGCTGAAATCTGAGCCGGACGATTCTGTGAGAGTTTCACCCACTTGAGTGAATGACATGTTTGTGATGCAGGATCGATGGACGAGCTGTTAGCGTCGCTGCAGCGTGGACAGAAACAGCTGCGGAAGGTCACGGTCAGCGCAGAGAGCGGCGACGTCAGGAACAGCCTGCTGTCAGCCATCCGTCAGGGCGTGACCCTGAAGAAAGTCCCGCCCTCCAGCAGCCCCACACACAGCACAGACTCCGAGCTCGAGCGGAGCATCAAAGCCGCCATGATGAGGATGAAGAAGGTGTCTAATGACTCTGATGATGAAGAGCCGTCAGACGCACCGTCTGGAGACTGGGAGAGTTAAACGCGACCGTCTGTGATTCATAAATGCTGCTGCTGCTGGACGACGACGTCTCAGCCGCCATTTCTGATTGTCATGGCTAACTTCCTTTGCCAAACTTTGGGTTTTTGCACTGATATTTGTTGTCGTAGGAATGTATAAGTAATTTTCCATGAAAATATAGCCAATTGCACTAAACATTAGAAATGTGTGAATAACATCTGTGACTCTGATTTGATCTGTGAACGCTTTCATTAAAGTGCCTGATCAAGATTGTAGTATCTGTCTTTCTGTGTTTGAGGGAAAGTCTATGACTTATGCAGAATGCTTTTCTTTTCCTGGAACTCTTGAAAGTATCAAAGCCTGGCCAGTGATTCTCAAAAAAATGCTAAACAAAACCTGACTATGGAAATACACACTAACATATGCAATTCATTCAAAACCATATTTAAATTGTTATATTGTATATTTTATTTCAAAATAAAGGTATCAGGTGTCATGTCATTCACAAGTGCAGTGGAGTACCTCAAGGCTCAGTACTAGGACCGTTGCTATTCACGCTTTACATGTTACCCTTGGGAGAAATCATCAGGAAAACATGGTATAGCACCCCTGCCCTCTTGGGCTGGCCTGATCTAAGCACCGGGTTCCTTTAATTGGTGTCTCTCGACTATAACTTTACACCCCTACTCTGATTCCACTGTTTATAGATATGAACTTCACTGATAATTAAATAAACCGATAAGGTGATACATCAAAAGGGTTTGTTTTTTTTTGTGACATACTGCCAAGTATGGTGACCCATACTCGGAATTCGTGCTCTGCATTTAACCCATCCAACGTGCACACACACACACACACACACACAGCATGAACACACACCCGGAGCAGCGGGCATTTATGCTGCGGTGCCCGGGGAGCAGTTGGGGGTTCGGTGTCTTGCTCAAGGGCACCTCAGTCGTGGTATTGAGGGTGGAGAGAGCGCTGGACATTCACTCCCCCCACCTACAATCCCTGCCGGCCCGAGACTCGAACCCACAACCTTTGGATTACGAGTCCGACTCTCTAACCATTAGGCCACGACTTCCCTTCCTGGAGACACTGCAATACCAGGCCGATGCGTGGAGTGGACGGAGCAAGCCCCGGCTCCAGCTCCGTGATTCAAAAATCAATTTAATATGCAGTCCCCGGGTAGACGTATCAGATATTAAACTGATAAGAACAGATACTACACTCGATCTTAGCCAAAAGGCCGAGAAGCGATTTATTTATAAAAACTGAAAAAAAGGAGTAAGAAAATAAAGTATACAGTTATATAGGTATTTATATTTTGATTATTAGAAGAGCTGTATAGATGTCAGACAGGAATAATCCGTAGAGATATCCTAGTAATACCCAATAGGTAAATTCAGTATGAATAAGTACAAATTCAATTCAAGTTTATTTGTATAGCGCTTTTTACGATACAAATCGTTGCAAAGCAGCTGTACAGGAATTTAAGTTTCCACAATATATTTATATATTGCAGAACCTTAATATATTTGACTTATGGCAAAATGTGGTAATTCTGTATGTTGTCTGAGCGTTGGCATCCTCTGAGGTCCTCTGAGGGGTTGGCATCATCTCAGATCATTTAAGGGTTGGATCCAGACTGAAGCTTCTGTCATTCCTAGTTACCACGGGCAGACTGTAAAATTGGGGTAATATGATCATATTTTCTTGATCTCTAGCCGCTGCATTTTGGACTATCTGTAGCTTGTTTATTGAAGATGCAGGACAACCAGCTAGCAGTGCGTTACAATAGTCCAGTCTAGAGGTCATGAATGCATGAACTAGCTTTTCTGCATCAGAAACAGGGAGCATGTTTCGAAGCTTGGCAATGTTTCTAAGATGGAAGAATGCTGTTTTTGTAACATGGAAAATATGATTTTCAAAGGACAAGTTGCTGTCTAATATAACACCCAGATTTTTGACTTTAGAGGATGTAACAGTGCATCCGTCTAGTTGCAAATTATAATCCACGAGATTCTGTGTAATGTTTTTTGGTCCAATAAGTAATATCTCTGTCTTATCTGAATTTAATAGGAGGAAATTATTGGTCATCCAATCTTTTACATTTTTTAGCTTAGATAGTTTAAAAGTTTCAAATAGTAATACTCAATGTACAATATGAATACACAAAATGAAATAAGCAATGTATCCCACTAAGGAAATGTACCCAAATCGATGAGTTTTAAAGAACGTTAACGTGTCTCACTTAGGATGCACTTTGTACACACTTCCTAACACATAAAGTGTAAATTCACTGTGAAATATTAAATTCCTCACATAATACTCAGTGCACTGAGATAACAAAATTATAAAGTCTCACAGTGACTATTTCCCACTTTTCAACGTCCTATTAACTTTGACAATAAAAATGTTAATACGATGTCAATAAACCGGTTATAAACAAACGTGGGCCCACTCAAACACACTAGTGATGGGAAGTTCGGATCATTTTACCGACTCGGACCTTTGAGTCTCGTTCAGCAAAATGAACAAATCTTTTTTCGAGTCATTTCGTTCATTTTAGCAAAATATAATTCAAATGTTACGTGTTACTTTCCAAACACATCTAGTACTTATGCAAACGTTTATCACACTACAAACAATACAAAACTATAATGCTATAAGAAACAGAAAATATTAATTCATTGTTTACCTGGGTCTTTAGTCTATGATTTGCGAACCACCTCTTATCTGACGAGTATATATATATATTTATTTATTTTTTTCATTTATTTTTTATTTTAATTGTTTAAATTAATTCGGGATTAGTTATTCTCTTAGCTAGAAAGTTTTTTTTTTTTTGGCACACAAGTGTTATTTATTTTAAAGGACTCAAACCCGAGACTCGAGAGATGAACTAATCAATTCTCTTTCCGGCTCACGCTGCATTGGTTAAGTGTATGGGGCTGTCACGTGATGAACGAACGACTCAAACCCGAGACTCGATAGACGAACTAATCAATTCTCTTTCCGGCTCACGCTGCATTGGTTAAGTGTATGGGGCTGTCACGTGATGAACGAACGACTCAAACCCGAGACTCGATAGACGAACTAATCAATTCTCTTTCCGGCTCACACTGCATTGGTTAAGCGTATGGGGCTGTCACGTGATGAACGAACGACTCAAACCCGAGACTCGAGAGATGAACTAATCAATTCTCTTTCCGGCTCACGCTGCATTGGTTAAGTGTATGGGGCTGTCACGTGATGAACGAACGACTCAAACCCGAGACTCGATATAGACGAACTAATCAATTCTCTTTCCGGCTCACGCTGCATTGGTTAAGCGTATGGGGCTGTCACGTGATGAACGAACGACTCAAACCCGAGACTCGAGAGATGAACTAATCAATTCTCTTTCCGGCTCACGCTGCATTGGTTAAGTGTATGGGGCTGTCACGTGATGAACGAACGACTCAAACCCGAGACTCGAGAGATGAACTAATTCCAGTACAGGACCCATAGAATGCTGTGCAATGCGCATGCGCGACTAAACGAATCACTCCCCGAGACGACTCGTTCTTCCCGAGTCACATTAAAGATTCATTCAAAATGAACGAATTGTTCAAGAACGACCCATCATTAAAACACACACAAAAAAACACTCGCACACCCCGATGCAGGCCTGAGTCGTCGCTTGTGTGCGTGGGTGCCTTTGAAACTGCTAATTGGCCTCTTCGCTGTTCAATGAGCAAAATAAAACCGATAGAATGTACCTGCGTTCTTTAAGCAGCCACGATGCTCTCCCGTGCACGGCAACACCATCCACCCCACGAGGCCGGAGGAACACCCAACACTCCCGGTGGCTGGGTAACATAGTCTCATCCCAACTCCTCACATATTGACGCTTGGTTTTGGCGTCGCTTTTTGACGCTCAAGGTACCCCTTTAGCGTCACTTTTCGACGTGAAGGATCCTCCATTTTTTTAAATACGAAACAGCATATATTAATCATTTTTAAATAAATTATGATAGTAGTTGCATCTGCCTCCTATATCTTGCGTTTTCTTCACAGATGGTAGGTTTAGGGGCAGGGGTTGGGTAAGTCATATAAATAAAACTATTTTGACTGTTTACATTGAACCTTATTATGACGATAAAATTCCCAATATCGCGTTAGCATATCGACGCCGAAAATTCACGCTAAAGGGCTACCTTCTCTTCACGTCGAAAAGTGACGCTAAAGGGGTACCTTGAGCGTCAAAAAGCGACGCCAAAACCAAGCATCAATATGTGAGGAGTTGGGATGGGTTGGGCTGGGTGCGTTATCCGGTAGCGTCTTGAGCCGTTCCTCGATGTCAGAGGACCTTTGAGTGCTTCCGGTGACTCAAAAGGTCTATCTGATTCCTCAGTCACGTCCCACGACGAATAAACAAGAGCACCGCGCTAATAGCAAGTTCAATAGTGCAGTTTAGTCCGGCAACCAGGGATTGAAATTAACTTCTTCACTCACCAGCCAATTTGGCTGCTAAAAGTTTAAGTTACCGGCCATTCATAACTTCTACCAGCCAAAAACCCCAGAATACACTGGACGTGACAAAGCGACCATTTCAAATCATTTTGTCAGTACTATTAAGGGTGTGTGATATTGACAAAAAAATAAATAACATCTCAATATTGTCTGGGATTTTATTGATAAAGATAATTAGATGATATTTTGCTGAGTGTTATTGTGCCGTGGACACCTGACTCCTACAGTTTTTGATGTTCTTCATATTCTGTGTGGTCAGTTCAGCAGTGATAGAAATGAATCTTAAATTTAAACAAAAAGTTTAAATTGATTTGAACCTTTTATGGGCATTTTTACCTTTATAAAGCCATTTTTTTCTAAAAGTGTGCATCATCTTTTGAGTCAAATTCTTACATTTAATCAATCAATTATAATAATAATATATTTAGGCTGTTACTAAACAAATGAAATCAGTATCAAGAAAATTCCTCTTTTCAGAACTTTATGGCATTTAGATGTATTTTCACATGTTAATGCAGTTTAGAGTATTAGAAAAATCTAAATGCGCTATTGTATTGTGCATTCTCCAGCAATCACGCCGCTAGTTTCAGTTTCGCTTTAAATATTTAGGCTGGGTGATTATAATATATGTTTGTGGTGAATGACACTATAATTTGTGTTTGTTTTTTACTTATGTTTTCGCTCTTTTTTCTATTCTGAACACTGCTAAATTTACAGGATTTTTTGTAGAGTGTAGGGAATATAAATACATGTTTCTAATGTTTGTAAACGTTTAGTTTATTTTACATTATTGCTGAATGAAATGATAAAATGTGTCTCATACATAGACTTGTACACCAATGCAACTTATCTGTGTTTCATAAAGTGCTCATAAAAATAGGTAGAGATGGTACAAGAATAGAACTGCCATGTGGGTACAAGTATACACAGTACAGTAGTAAGTGAGTGTCAATTTAGAAAAAATCTAAGCTTCATTAAGCTTCATAAACATATTATACGGCCCCTCACTTAATGTGGAAAATTTGATGTGGCCCTCGAGTCAAAAACCTTGCCCACCCTTGCTTTATGGTCTGATATTCATGACTGGCTTTACCCAAAGGTACATTACCTTGACCGCTTCACCCTAAAGGACATTATCTATGGACTTGTAATGAACAATAGCAAAGATGATTTTCTGGTCAATAGCATCCTTATGATGGGAAAGTTTTATACACACAGATCTAAATACTTGAAAGTAAAACCAGCCTCTGGTGCTTTTCATAAAAGCCTTTAAGGTGATGAAGGGAAAGAATGCAGTAAATCTATTTTCTATTATTATAGAATATGATTTACAAGAAAAACCCTAGCCCCTTCAATATTTTATGTATTTTATTTTTTATTCATTTTAATTAATTAATTTACTCTTTGTTCTCTCTCTTTCTGTTGTATTTGTATGCACCTGTTCTGTATATTGTAATGAGAAGGAATTTTGACATCGCCACATTGTTTGTACATTACTTTTTTACTTACTTTTACTTTTGTCATTTAGCAGACGCTTTTGTCCAAAGCGACTTACAAATAAGAAAAAGTAACTAAAACTAAAAAGTTACAACTCTATAAATACTATCTACCCACATATTTAAGAAAATAAAGAAATTAAATAAAATTAACACATGCATATAACAACAACATTTCAATAATAAACATATCAATGAAAAAATTAAATAAAAAGCTACTACTATCCCTTGCCGGTGTCCCTGCCCGGTGGAGTCGCACGGTAGAGTCGATGGTCTTTACACTCTTTGGTCTTCACACTAAGAGGGCTTCACACGACGACTGCCGCGACCGCTGCCGCGGTATAATAACCTTTATTATACCAATCTAACAAATGATCATTTCAATTCAGCTGGACCCACTTTCCTGTTTATCAACTACAAATGGCCAAGCAAGTGCACACACTGACAAGATACACGATACAGTACGAGACCAAACGCGATTTCAGCAACTCTCATCCTAGTAAACAAAAAAAAAATAAAAAATTGATTTAACATTAATTAATTCAACATTAATGATTGTTCAATAAAAATAAAAAAAAGAAGAAGAAGAAGCCGTGTGTGTCAGTGAGACGCTTCTGCCCCGCACAGGAGAACAACACTATTATCAGCAGATCATGACTGAAGACCATTACCTGCAGAGAGCATCGGCTGCTACTGATCTGAGGTCAGGGACATGCGTTTGATTAAATACACTGATGAATGCTCATGTTAAATAAAACAAATATTGTTAGAAATTCTCAAATGGCAACAACTGAAGCATTAATTCATTGTAAAGAATGAATGTTAAACTGCTGATGCAGTCTGTCAGACAAATCCTGTAACACATTGTTAACTAACACTTTATTTGGCTGAATATATAATATTGTTTTACTCATTAAGGAATCGGGTAAAGGTAGACAGTAATCGCATGTTGATGTCTCTTTTAAACGTTTAAAATAGTTTGTCTTCCACAGCTTTAGGAGGATGGTCTGTCAGGAGCGGTTGAGAATCACTAAAGCTCAGACATGATCGAACCTTAATATGGGATTTGAGTGAAAATATTCTCTTATGATGTTTTTTTGGTGGTGGTACTGAATCTGTTCAATCCTAAAGACCGTGACTGATTTGCTCTTTACATTCTTTTTGTTGCTTTTGTAAACCATTTCTACACATGAACAGTTCGATCTCTATGTGAAAATGAGTATGATCTGAAATAACAGATTTCTTCTGCATTTATGATTTATTTAACTTACTGAAAGTCTGTGTAATTATTCACAGAATTGTGTGCTTTACTTTAACTGCCACACATGCATTTGGACTAACAGTTTGTTGAGAATCAGGCAATAACAAATCCTGAAGCGTGTTTACATGAACAACAAAATGCAGAAACTGTGACAATGCAAGAAAGACACATTTACAAATCGCCTGGTAATTCCCTGGTTTTGACATTTGGGCCGTAAGCAGACACGTGTTGAACACAGTGGAGACTGTAATCTGGGTAATGGGCAAAAGTCTAGTTAATTGCTGACTGTATTGTTCTTAAACTGTTTATGATATTTCAGAGGTAAAAGAGCACTGTTGAGGGTGTGTTAGCTGTCATCAATCATTACGTGCAGTGTTAGATTGAGATTGTAAACTCACTATCAGTCAGTCGCTTTGCTTTTACATCCAGGAAATGTCAGCCTTTTGGTAACTGTGTGTTTGGAGAATATGTGTTTAGTAGGAATAATCTCAAATGCAAAATCATCTTTTTCCTGAACTTTTGATTTGAAGTCCATGAATAGTCTTTATTAGAGCTTTTTGTAAATATTGTTGCACTCAGATGCTGAAGTTGTGTTTGTTATGTGATGATTTGTGCTTAATTCCGAGTGTTTTGCAGATCCTCTGTCTGTGGACCGGCTTTCATGCGAGAAAACAGACAATAACAGGAGCCTACAGCTCGTTTACATACAGCTTACAGAATCTGCAAAATAAGATCTTTTACAAAAACAATGTTTACATATAGTCCATAAGACAAAAAATTTGCTGAATTTATCAAAATTACCCTGTTCCATGCGCTTAAGTTTTTAAATATTGTCGTTACCTAGATGATCCACGACTGTTTGTTTGTTTGTTTGTTTGTTTTTGCGATGGTTCCTTGTTTGTCCTGTTGCTGTTCTTCTGTAAAATCCTCCAGGTCCCACAAACTCTCTGGTTTTCAACATCTTTTGCAAAGTTGAACCCTTTCCAGCAGTCACTGTATGATTCTGAGATCAATCTTTTCACACTGAGGACAGCTGAGGGACTCAATTATTACAAAAGCTTCAAACATTCTCTGATGCTCCAGAAGGAAACTAAATGCATTAAGAGATGGACTATATGTATTTACATAATATTTTGCAGATTTAAGGTGCATGTAAACCTTTGACCACAACTGTATAGTGTTACTGAAATGAAATCTCGTTTCTACAACACATTCGCTCTCATCAAAAGCGTTTCTTGTTGAGTATTGTGCTTGTTAATATGCAGGTTTGTTGACTCAGTAAAGCACATGCACACATACAGACAGACTCTCAATCTGTTGCTTTGGCCTTTAATGATCCTCCACAGCCTCCACACCAGCCTGCTTCTCTTGATGAGCACATCTGTAACCCCCAACCCTTTTTATTTTAACATTATTAGATGTAAATTTCCTGTTGGAAGAATATATTTAGGAGCCTGTCAGAATGAAACTCTTGGCTTAAATATTGATCTTTGAAGGACATTCTGTATAGGAGATTTTTATTGCAGTTCTGGTTCTAATTGTATTTCTTTCCCCTTTAAAAATAAGCTCATGTTGAATTGAAACACGTGCTCTGTGTGTTTTTCTGCAACAAAATGACAGAATAAAAGTAGGAAATAAAACGTTCCCTAAACATTGCACGGCGAAAGGATCGGGCTGTAGTGTTTAAGGAGGAAGAAGACGAGAGAAGAGGTGTTTCTCCAGGCCCTTTCTCCTCTTTCATTATTTATTTCCTTATTAACTGCGATCAAAACATTGATGGTCGATCATCCGCCGCTGAGCTCGACGCCCGCGGAATATCGTGCAGTATTTGTCGTCGGTGAGTGTGTGTGTCGCGATGGTTCGCCCACGGCCCCGGGAATATAAAGCTGGAGACCTGGTTTTCGCTAAGATGAAGGGATACCCGCACTGGCCGGCGAGGGTGAGTACGAGCAGCAGCCGAGCGGAGCGGCGCGGAGGCCGGTTACCGGAGCGCGGAGCGGCCGCTGCACACACGGGCCGAAACCGAGGCAAAGCGAACATAATACTCCGTAATGCATCGGTAGAAGCCTCCGACGCGCGGAACGAGAGCGACAAAGCGTGTTTTTGTGCGTACCGTCAAATGATCCGCTCGCTCTCGTCTTTCGATGCTCTGCGTTATTTTAGACGTTTATGGAGTCATTGACTCTCGGGACGGGTCCGGTTCGGAGGTGTGTTGGGTCTGTTGGTGTGTGTTTGTACCGCTGATTGTGTTATTGGGGCAACAGATGTTCCTCATCTGGGCCGGGAAGCGCCCGTTTGGCCTGAGCGGGACCGGAACCGGAACCGAACCGGTTCATTCAGGACCGAACTCGAACCCATACAGTTTGTACAGTATAAAAACCATTACACCTATGGAATGTCCCCATTTAGATAGCTAAGTAAACGTGTGTGTGTGAGAGAGAGAGAGCGAGAGAGAGAGGTGTGTGTGTGTGTGTGTGTGAGAGAGAGAGAGAGAGAGAGAGAGAGAGAGAGAGAGAGAGAGAGAGAGAGAGAGAGAGAGAGATGATCTGGGCCCAGAACAGCGTTTTAATTTCGAAAGCAACCCAACATGTTCTCAGATCAGTCTCTGATAGTTCGGGACGCTGTGAGATCCGTTGTTCTGATGATTTATGTGCTACCCGCTCAGATTGTGCTACCAGCATCTTATTCATGTGGTTTGAGGCTTTTTTTAATGTCCATAACTAACCCAACCCTAAACCTACTACCCAGCTATACCTACCTAACCTTACCCTAAACTTACTCCTAAAATAATGCAAATATATTTTTGGTAGCACAATCTGATAGGTAGCATGTTTCGTCGGTACACCAGATCCACAAACTGCTCCTTTGAGTCTTACAGGTAAAATGCATGAGTTTAACTGGACCAGAGCCGATCTGTAGAGTTACGGATGAAAACCTGTGTAAAACTGTCATTCAGAATAATGTTCCTGATCAGAGTTTAATTGTTTTCTCCTGATCGTTTAGATCGACGAGCTGCCAGAGGGAGCCGTGAAGCCGCCAGCTAACAAATACCCCATCTTCTTCTTTGGTACCCATGAGACGTAAGTCTGGAGTGTGTTTGTGATTCAGTGATTTGTATAAAGCAGCAATAATCAGCATGTATGTCTCCACAGTGCCTTCCTGGGCCCTAAAGACCTGCTGCCCTACAAGGAATACAAAGACAAGTTTGGCAAGTCGAACAAGAGGAAAGGGTTTAATGAAGGCCTGTGGGAGATCGAAAACAACCCTGGCGTCAAATTCACTGGTTTCCAGGTGAGTAGAGTAGCAGTGTGAGCCGTCTGACCGCACATGTGTCCGTCTGACCCACACCTCTGTCTGTCTGACCGCACCTCTGGCTGTCTGACCGCACCTGTGTCCGTCTGACCCACACCTCTGTCCGTCTGACCGCACCTGTGTCCGTCTGACCCACACCTCTGTCTGTCTGACCGCACCTCTGGCTGTCTGACCGCACATGTGTCCGTCTGACCCACACCTCTGTCCGTCTGACCGCACCTGTGTCCGTCTGACCCACACCTCTGTCCGTCTGACCGCACCTGTGTCCGTCTGACCCATACCTCTGTCCGTCTGACCGCACCTGTGTCCGTCTGACCCATACCTCTGTCTGTCTGACCGCACCTGTGTCCGTCTGACCCATACCTCTGTCTGTCTGACCGCACCTGTGTCCGTCTGACCCACACCTCTGTCCGTCTGACCGCACCTGTGTCCGTCTGACCCACACCTCTGTCCGTCTGACCGCACCTGTGTCCGTCTGACCCATACCTCTGTCCGTCTGACCGCACCTGTGTCCGTCTGACCCATACCTCTGTCTGTCTGACCGCACCTGTGTCCGTCTGACCCACACCTCTGTCCGTCTGACCGCACCTGTGTCCGTCTGACCCACACCTCTGTCCGTCTGACCGCACCTGTGTCCGTCTGACCCACACCTCTGTCTGTCTGACCGCACCTCTGGCTGTCTGACCGCACATGTGTCCGTCTGACCCACACCTCTGTCCGTCTGACCGCACCTGTGTCCGTCTGACCCACACCTCTGTCCGTCTGACCGCACCTGTGTCCGTCTGACCCATACCTCTGTCCGTCTGACCGCACCTGTGTCCGTCTGACCCATACCTCTGTCTGTCTGACCGCACCTGTGTCCGTCTGACCCACACCTCTGTCCGTCTGACCGCACCTGTGTCCGTCTGACCCACACCTCTGTCTGTCTGACCGCACCTCTGGCTGTCTGACCGCACCTGTGTCCGTCTGACCCATACCTCTGTCCGTCTGACCGCACCTGTGTCCGTCTGACCCATACCTCTGTCCGTCTGACCGCACCTGTGTCCGTCTGACCCACACCTCTGTCTGTCTGACCGCACCTGTGTCCGTCTGACCCACACCTCTGTCCGTCTGACCCGCACCTGTGTCCGTCTGACCCACACCTCTGTCTGTCTGACCGCACCTGTGTCCGTCTGACCCACACCTCTGTCTGTCTGACCGCACCTGTGTCCGTCTGACCCACACCTCTGTCCGTCTGACCCGCACCTCTGGCTGTCTGACCGCACCTGTGTCCGTCTGACCCATACCTCTGTCTGTCTGACCGCACCTGTGTCCGTCTGACCCATACCTCTGTCTGTCTGACCGCACCTGTGTCCGTCTGACCCACACCTCTGTCTGTCTGACCGCACCTGTGTCCGTCTGACCCACACCTCTGTCTGTCTGACCCGCACCTCTGGCTGTCTGACCCACACCTCTGGCTATCTGACCCACACCTCTGTCTGTCTGACCGCACCTGTGTCCGTCTGACCCACACCTCTGTCCGTCTGACCCGCACCTCTGGCTGTCTGACCGCACCTGTGTCCGTCTGACCCATACCTCTGTCTGTCTGACCGCACCTGTGTCCGTCTGACCCATACCTCTGTCTGTCTGACCGCACCTGTGTCCGTCTGACCCACACCTCTGTCTGTCTGACCGCACCTGTGTCCGTCTGACCCACACCTCTGTCTGTCTGACCGCACCTGTGTCCGTCTGACCCACACCTCTGTCTGTCTGACCCGCACCTCTGGCTGTCTGACCCACACCTCTGTCCGTCTGACCCGCACCTCTGGCTATCTGACCCACACCTCTGGCTGTCTGACCCACACCTCTGTCCGTCTGACCCGCACCTCTGGCTATCTGACCCGCACCTCTGTCTGTCTGACCCGCACCTCTGTCTGTCTGACCTGCACCTCTGGCTGTCTGACCCACACCTCTGTCTGTCTGACCCACACCTCTGGCTGTCTGACCCACACCTCTGGCTGTCTGACCCGCACCTCTGTCTGTCTGACCTGCACCTCTGGCTGTCTGACCCACACCTCTGTCTGTCTGACCCACACCTCTGGCTGTCTGACCCGCACCTCTGGCTGTCTGACCCGCACCTCTGGCTGTCTGACCCGCACCTCTGTCTGTCTGACCCACACCTCTGTCTGTCTGACCCACACCTCTGTCCGTCTGACCCACACCTCTGGCTGTCTGACCCACACCTCTGTCCGTCTGACCCACACCTCTGTCTGTCTGACCTGCACCTCTGGCTGTCTGACCCACACCTCTGTCTGTCTGACCCACACCTCTGGCTGTCTGACCCGCACCTCTGGCTGTCTGACCCGCACCTCTGGCTGTCTGACCCGCACCTCTGTCTGTCTGACCCACACCTCTGTCTGTCTGACCGCACCTGTGTCCGTCTGACCCACACCTCTGTCTGTCTGACCCGCACCTCTGGCTGTCTGACCCACACCTCTGTCCGTCTGACCCGCACCTCTGGCTATCTGACCCACACCTCTGGCTGTCTGACCCACACCTCTGTCCGTCTGACCCACACCTCTGGCTGTCTGACCCACACCTCTGGCTGTCTGACCCGCACCTCTGTCTGTCTGACCTGCACCTCTGGCTGTCTGACCCACACCTCTGTCTGTCTGACCCGCACCTCTGGCTGTCTGACCCGCACCTCTGGCTGTCTGACCCGCACCTCTGGCTGTCTGACCCGCACCTCTGTCTGTCTGACCCACACCTCTGTCTGTCTGACCCACACCTCTGTCCGTCTGACCCACACCTCTGGCTGTCTGACCCACACCTCTGTCCGTCTGACCCACACCTCTGTCTGTCTGACCTGCACCTCTGGCTGTCTGACCCACACCTCTGTCTGTCTGACCCACACCTCTGGCTGTCTGACCCGCACCTCTGGCTGTCTGACCCGCACCTCTGGCTGTCTGACCCGCACCTCTGTCTGTCTGACCCACACCTCTGTCTGTCTGACCCACACCTCTGTCCGTCTGACCCACACCTCTGGCTGTCTGACCCACACCTCTGTCCGTCTGACCCACACCTCTGTCTGTCTGACCTCACCATGTGCTTCAGGTGATGCAGCAGCAGAGCTCGTCTGAGACCGAGGGCGAAGGAGGGAACGCAGCTGACGCCAGCAGTGAGGAGGAAGAGGGCAAGATGAAGAGCGACAAGGTCGGATCCAAGCGGAAAAAAAGCGCATCCTCAAAGGTACCTGAGTGGCTTTTGAACCTGAATTCTGTGTCAACTTTACAGCAGAATCATGTAAACATTGAGCAGCAATAACTCCAGCAGGTGTTTAGATAGCAGGGAGCGCGCACACTGTGTGATGCAGTTACAGGATCTGTTATTCAGTCGTGTGTTCAGTGATTATATGGATGAACGTGTTCAGTCGAGGTGATGCTGAAGGTCACTTCAGGCTCCAGGTCAGTAGGGAGCAGAAGGTGCACAGGATCACAGTGAACCGGACAGAGACTGTAGGACAGGGGTGGGCAAACTTTTTAACTCAAGGGCCACATCAAGTTTTCTACACCAAGTGAGAGGCCACATAATATGTGTTTGACAAATTAAGTGTTTGACAATTTTTTGTTTTGTTTTTATTAAATTGACACCCACTACTGTATTGTATGTATACTTATGGCAGTTCTATTCTTGTACCATCTCTGCCTTATTTTTTATGAGCACTTTGACACACAGATAAGTTGCATTGGTGTACAAGTCGATTGATGGATAAGACGCATTTCATTCTTAAATAATGTAAAATAAAATAAACTAAACTAAACGTTTACAAATATTAGAAACATGTATTTATATTCCCTTCACTCCACAAAAAATCCTGTAAATTTAGCAGTGTTCAGAATAGAAAAAACAAACACAAACTACAGCATTCACTATAAACGTTTATTATAAACGCTCAGCCTAAATATTTAAAGCAAAACTGAAACTAGCAGCGTGGTTGCTGGAAAATTTGCGATACAAACCCACTTGCTTTTCTCATTCGTCACCAATCCAAATGTGCGGGCTTTGCACATGACCTGATTGTTTTAAATAAGTCTTGGAAATTGCAGCACGTTTCAAATGATAAAAAGCATGAATCCTGAAAATATGAATCCTTTTTAATCCTGAAAATAACTATTTCAATTTTCATAAAAATGTGTGGAAAATGTAATCTTTGTAAGATAAAACGACAAATTATTTCCATGTTTTTCCCACAAAATTACAGTGCAGGAGGCAACACTTGCATCTGTTCTCCTCTCCTACTGGAAAGTCTACAGAGCATTTTAAGCATTTTTAAAACAGTAGGTTACCAATACAAGGCATTTTTTTAAATAAATGAAGACTTTCATTTTTAAAACAAGTAGTATTTACAATTTTGGTAGTTTTGCACAGGGTGTAGTTATTTATTTATTTTATTTGTATTTGAACTGTGCGGCTTGGATGCGGCGTCCGTCAAAAATAGACTAGGCACCTATCTTTAGCGAAGCGGTGCAGAGAGCCGCATCTGGGATACTTCTGAAACGTGCTGCGGTGATCGGCTCCGGTGGCCGCGTCGGAGCCGTAGCACCGTGTCTACACTGGACACAAGCGGCGCAACAAAATGCAATAGAATCCATTATAATCAGCGATGAGTTTACACTGGATGCAGCGCGGCGTGACACGACAAATCCCCGACAGTAAACTGATGCCGCGTTCTATTTATGACATACTGACACAAAGCTCAAATTATTTTTAACGGTCGCTTTGTTGTGTCCAGTGTAGACAGATTTTTAGCTGTTGTGCCACCGTGTGTCCATGTAGACACGGTGTAACAAGCGCATGCAGTGTAAACAGGGGTTCGCACTACATGCTACAGTGCAATCTAAATGAGCCCATCATACTTGGTGTCTGAGATCAGAGATCTGTTCTTCTCGCTAATGACGCAACTGCATCCGCTCACCTAAGTCTGCATCTCTGCTGAAGCAGCCTGTGAAGTAAGTGTGGATCTGAGCATCCCTCTCGCTGAGCCCTCACTTAGCCACAGCTGTTGCCTAGCAACAGAGTCCTGCGCACTCATATACTGTATGTAGTGAAGGTTAGCAAGTTACTAGCGTAGCGACGTGACGCGCCTGAGATCGCGCAGCAACAGAGGTGTGAGAATGAAGCCTGTTTTCACTCTGACCTTCTCCTAGACAGCAAATGCAATGAGTTTGCTTCCTTCTTTTCTGAGAAGATCAATAATATCAGAAAGGAGATTGGCACATCCTCAAGTTATGCAGAGGTCACACAGATTCGACCGCAATTTCAAAAAGAAGTGACTGTGTGTTTTTAAAGAAATTGATAACAAAATTTTGGAAGAAATAGTACAGCACCTTAAATCTTCAACCTGCTATCTTGACACACTTCCCACATCCTTTTTCAAAAATGTGCTTAACTGTTTAGAAGCTGATCTCTTAGAAGTGGTGAACGCCTCACTTCTTTCTGGGACTTTTCCAAACTCCCTTAAAACTGCAGTTGTTAAGCCCTTTCTGAAAAAGCGCAATCTTGATAACGCCATGTTGAGCAACTATAGACCCATATCAAATCTTCCTTTCATAGGTAAGATTATTGAAAAGGTAGTTTCTAATCAGCTGAACAACTGCTTAAACTCAAATGGATACCTGGACAATTTTCAATCTGGTTTCCGAGCACATCACAGCACAGAGACAGCACTCGTTAAGATAATAAATGATATTCGCCTCAATTCTGATTCTGGCAAAATATCAGTGCTGGTACTACTAGATCTTAGTGCTGCGTTTGACACTGTCGATCATAACATACTTCTAGAGAGACTGGAAAACTGGGTCGGGCTTTCTGGGATGGCACTCAAATGGTTCAGGTCGTACTTAGAAGGGAGAGGTTATTATGTGAGTATAGGAGAGCATAAGTCTAAGTGGACGGCCATGACAATTCTTGCCGCTCTTGTTTTGCCTGTTTATGCTCCCACTAAGTCAGATAATGAGGAAGAAGCAAATTGCCTATCACAGCTATGCTGATGATACCCAGATTTACCTAGCCTTATCTCCAAATGACTACAGCCCCATTGACTCCCTCTGCCAATGCATTGATGAAATTAACAGTTGCATGTGCCAGAACTTCCTTCAGTTAAACAAGGAGAAAACTGAAGTCATTGCATTTGGAAACAAAGATGAAGTTCTCAAGGTGAATGCATATCTTGACTCTAGGGGTCAAACAACTAAAAATCAAGTCAGAAATCTTGGGGTGATTCTGGAGACAGACCTTAGTTTCAGTAGTCATGTCAAAGCAGTAACTAAATCAGCGTACTATCATCTCAAAAACATTGCAAGAATTAGATGTTTTGTTTCCAATCAAGACTTGGAGAAACTTGTTCATGCCTTTATCACCAGCAGGGTGGATTACTGTAATGGTCTCCTCACCGGCCTTCCCAAGAAGACCATTAGACAGCTGCAGCTCATCCAGAACACTGCTGCCAGGATTCTGACTAGAACCAGAACATCTGAGCATATCACACCAGTCCTCAGGTCCTTACACTGGCTTCCAGTTACATTTAGGATTGATTTTAAAGTACTTTTACTCGTTTATAAGTCACTCAATGGCCCAGGACCTAACTATATTGCTGATATGCTCACTGAATATATACCGAACAGACCACTCAGATCATTAGGATCGAGTCAGTTAGAAATACCAAGGGTTCACACAAAACAAGGGGAGTCTGCTTTTAGCTATTATGCGGCCCGCAGTTGGAACCAGCTTCCAGAAGAGATCAGATGTGCTAAAACATTAGCCACATTTAAATCAAGACTCAAAACTCATCTGTTTAGCTGTGCATTTGTTGAATGAGCACTGTGCTATATGTCCCAACTGACTGCAATGAATTTTATGTATAATAATTTTCTTTAAATTTATTTTAAATCATTTTCTATATCATTTTAAAATTCCTTGTTTTTATTATTTTTATTTCCATGTTTTTATTGATTTTAATGTCTATTTCACTTTCTTTTATGTAAAGCACTTTGAATTACCACTGTGTATGAAATGTGCTATATAAATAAACTTGCCTTGCCTTGCCTTGCCTAGATGCCATCCAAGCTGTCCAGGAAGGGTTTGGATGAAGATCTGGAGAAGGATGGCAAAGACGAGCAGAAGAGCGGATCAGAGGCTGGTGACCATGACAACAACATCCAGAACTCATCAGACAAGACATGCAGTCAAGGGGTAAGAGTTAAATTAACAGGAGACGATCTTCTTGATTTGATCATCAGGGCACCTGTACTTCTACAGTGCTTTATACGGCCCAGATCGAAGCAGCTGGACAGCGTTTATCAGGACAGAAGTGATGCTGTAATGCAAATGGCAGCGAGTTCATCAGAGCCTTCACAGAAATATACGGCTACTATTTTAAGACTTACTAGAACTAGTTTGACCAACTAGTAGGTAGCCAAGAGGTGATCAGAATTCCTTGTTTGTATTCAAGTTAGACCATTCTGCCTTTTTATAACTGACTTTAAAAGTTTAAGTTAGACGACTAACTTTTTAAGACTAGTCTAAGGCCCCCTATTTTCATTTAATAGTCATGTTATAATGCTTCATAAATACAAAATAACTGGCTAAAAACAATCTGCGCTCACACTCCTGCTTCAGACCAGTGTTTGACGGAGGAGCGTGGCGTCAGGGAGGAATATTCCTCTACTTCAGCCGTTTTTCAGCGTTGGAGAGAGAGTCCATGCATCACAGCAGAACAGTGATTGTGATGTGATTTCAACAAGTACATGTTCCTGGATCAACATCCCAATCAACCAATCAGAATTGAGGGATAAATGTACAGGAGATGTCTGTTTTAGGCTGAGGTTAGGTGCTTCTGCACCCTTGTTATTCAGCTATCCTTTCTCTCTGATTTAGGGTTAGGGTTATGTTTAGGGGCAGGGATAGGGTTAGGTCTATGTTTTGGACAGTAATGTAGTGTTCCAGGATCAACAAAAGATGTTAGATCCAGGAACGTGTCTGACTTGGCAGAATCACAGCAGAAGGAGTGTCTGACGGCTGCTTTCTCTTCCAGCAGAATCTGTCGCTCCGGGAGGATCACTAGACCATCGTCAGACGCCGGCTCCTGACGCTAATATGTGATATTGTAAATGCATCTTATTACACTGATCGCTTGCAAACTCCCACACATTATTATCTGGTTCAGTCAAACACACACACACACACACACACACACACGCAGATGACCGTCATTCCTCTCTGCTGTTTTGATTTAGAGTTTAGCTTTAGCCTCGGCAGCGGACATTCAGATCTCTCAGTCATTCCTCTTCTGTCACGCTACAGTTTTCTTTCTTTCACAATGAACAAACACATTGTAGGTCAGACGTTCATCTGTTAAACGACTTGGCCATCTTTCACGTTTTACGTAATCAGAGAAAAAAGAGTGGAAACCGTAGAATCCGTATGAAGTATCGCCGTAACTCCATTTATCCCTGTACGTTTGATTTGGGTGTAGATTCTAGGACCTCTGTACTATTATCCCGATGCTAGAGGTACTGCTCATCTTTTTAAGACGTGAAATATCTGTTCGTGTGTCGGTGGGTTGGTTGTTTTTTAGCCTTTCTAGTGGCATGCCGGCTTCTGTTTCCATTCCGTAGCTCCGTTCTGTTCAGATGTTCTTCTGTCTGTCTGTTTCATCAGACGGCGCCGATCTCGTCCTCTTCCCGACGGAAAACGTGCCATTGATTTGTTACCTTTTTATTTCTTATCTTTGTTTATATAAAGAATATATTCTATTTATTTTTGATGATAGTAGATGACACATCTGTGGTAAATTCACCAATGTGGTTTTTATTTCGTTACAATTTTTATTGCCCTCATACATGTTGCATTTTCGAAGTTTGTAGCTATATGTAAACTGTTTTTCCTGTTTATTGACAAGAATTTTACAGAATAAACTCATTGGAATGCAAGTGTTTTCTCTTTTCTCTGCCGTATCTTTATGCAGTAGTGCTCAGTTGTACTAAAATATGATTCTTCTGATCGCTTACAAACACATTATTATCTGGTTCAGTCACACACACACACGCACAGACACACACACACACGCACGCACGCACGCACGCACGCACACACGCGCACGCACACACACAGACACACACACACACACACAGACACACACACACACACAGACACACACACACACACACGTACAGTAAAAACCTGACGTCCAGGAGCCCCTCACAAATGACAGTCAGTCCTTTGCTGTTTGGATTTAGAGTTCATTTTTAGCCTCTGCGGCAAACTCAAGCTCCCGGGACTAAGCCTTATCAAATAGTTTTGAGGCTGTTGTTCAGCACTAGTTTAGCACTAAATTTGCGTATAAAGTATAGTCCAACCGAACTTATGGTCATCATAAGTTCGGGAGCAGCGGGCAAGAGGAAACGATGTTCCCGGAGACAAAAGAGGGGGAAGCGGGTGGGGGCGTCGGCACAGTTAAAGGCTCACAGGCCGCCGATTCCAACTCTCTTTCTGGCCAATGTCCGCTCTTTGGATAACAAAGTGGACCTGTTACATCTGAGGCTGAATGTTTCCATAGAGATGAGGAACTGTGCTGTTCTCTGTCTAACGGAGACCTGGCTAAATTACAACCTGCTGGACTCAGCCTTCCAGATTGACGGTCTGCTTGACGGTAAAAAGTTATTGCTCTGAGGTGATAGAATTTATGACAGTGAAATGTCAGCCGTACTATTTGCCACGGGAGTTTACTGCGGTGTTTATCACCATTGTTTACATCGCGCCGGGTGCAAATGCTAATGCTAACGAAGTGCTACAGGAGTTATATGAAACCGTCAGCTCGCTGCAGACTAAGCACCCGGAGGCATTTTACGTGGTTGCGGGAAACTTTAATCACGTGAAACTGACGGACACGCTGTCCAGTTTTTACCAGCATGTTACCATTCCCACAAGGGGAGATAACACTCTGGATTGTGTGTACACTAACATCCACGGTGCATACAGGGCTTTTCCTCACCCCCATCTTGGCCTCTCCGACCATATCTCCATCCTGTTAGCACCAGCTTACCGCCCTCTGCTGAGACGGATCAGGTCAATAAAAAAGATTGTCACTGTGAGGCCTAGTGATGCAGCCTCTGTGCTCCAGGACTGCTTTCAGTGCACAGACTGGCAGGTCTTTAGAGACGCAGCTACGTGTGAGGGAGAGGTGGACCTGGAGGAATATATTTCCTCCGTCCTCGGCTTCATTTCAAAGTGTGCTGATGATGTCGCCATCACCAGGACAGTAACATGCTTTCCGAATCAGAAACCCTGGCTGAATGCTGAGGTGAGAGCTCTGCTGAGAGCTAGGGATGCTGCGTTCAGGGCAGGTGAGGCATCAGCACTGAAAGTGGCGAGGAAAGAACTGACGGCAGGCATCGCGAGGGCTAAAGCCACATACGCTCGGAAGATTCAGGGGCATTTTACCTCCAACGACCCCTGGAGCATGTGGAAGGGCATTAAGTGCATCATGGACTATAACACCAGGAATGCACAATGCTCAAGAGATCCCTCTTTACCAGATGCACTCAACAGGTTCTATGCTCGCCCCCCCCCCCCCCCCGCATTAGACTTATACCGCCTTTTGGTGACACGCCCCTCAGTGTGTCCATAGCTGATGTGAGGAGGACACTTAAATGAAACAACCACCGCAAAGCTGCAGGCCCTGATAACATCCCAGGGCGGGTACTGAAGGACTGTGCACACCAGCTGTCTGAGGTGTTTACAGACATCTTTAACACTTCACTGTCAATGGCATCCGTCCCCACCTGTTTAAAGACTGCCACCATTGTCCCCGTCCCAAAGTGCTCCACAGTGACAGGCCTGAATGACTATCGACCTATAACCCTAACCCCGGTAGTCATGAAGTGCTTCGAGAGGTTGGTCATGGCCCACATTAAAGATTCCATCGACGTCACTGTGGACTCCCACCAGTATGCCTACAAGAAAAACTGCTCCACGGATGACGCTATTTCATCAGTGGTTCACACATCCCTCACCCACCTGGAGAGCAGAAACTCCCATGTTCGTCTGCTCTTCCTAGACTTATCCTCGGCTTTTAATACCATCATCCCACAGACCCTGGTACAGAAGCTCTCGTCCCTTGGTCTGAGTCCTACACTGGGGAACTGGATCCTGGACTTCCTGACAAATAGACGTCAGACTGTCAGGATCCACAACACCATCTCTTCCTCCATCACTCTCAGCACTGGCTCGCCACAGGGCTGTGTGCTGAGCCCCCTCCTGTTCACTCTGCTGACGTATGACTGCTCGGCGAGACACCCTAGCTGCCATATAGTGAAGTTTGCGGACGACACAGCAGTAGTGGGACGCATCATTGACAATGATGAGTAGAAATACAGAGAGGAGGTGGAACACCTGATGCAGTGGTGCAGAGGAAACAACCTCTGCATCAACGTGAAGAAGACCAAGGAGATGGTGGTGGATTTTAGAAGAGACAGGCGCCCTCCTCCTCCTTTGTACATTGGAGGAGTAGCTGTGGAAGTGGTTTCTAGCTTCAGGTACCCGGGTGTGTATATAACCGAGGACCTTACCTGGAGCACCAACACCACCCGGCTGGTTAGGAAGGCCCACCAGCGTCTCTATTTCCTCAGGAAGTTGTGGCGAGCTGGACTTGGGAGCTCAGTCCTGAGGAGCTTCTATCACTGTGCGGTGGAGAGTGTCCTCTGCACCTGTATCACTGGCACGGCAGCTGTACTGCTGCTGAGAGGAAGGCTCTGCAGAGGGTGGTAAGGGCTACACAGAGGACTGTGGGGAGCAGGCTTCCCACCATCACAGACCTCTACACAGCACGATGTAGGGGGAGGGCCCTCCACATCATGAAGGACTGTTAGACTGTTGAACTCTAGCCATTCTGTAGGCACTCCCTCTCCCCTTCCGACATGCGCATACACACACACACACATACACACTGACCTGCACTACAAAAACACTTTATCCATCTTAAGTGCAATACTTCACTTATTATAGGTGCAATACTATGGATTACCTCCCTTGGACAACTTCCTCTTGCTTTTAAACTGGGACCTGAGTTCTAATTTCGTATCATAACATGAAAATGTGAGCTGGTATGACAATAAAAGATCCTTGAATCCTTGAATCAGAGCTGTGTGTGGAACTGTTGAATGAACTCTAGTAAATGTGGTGCGCAGATGTACTCAATCGTGGTATTAATTTATCATTATTATTCTGCATTAGGGGTATTTATACAGTGGTGTTTGTCCAGTGATAATATTTACATTTGTGTATGGACAGCGTTTTGTTGGAGAACTACTTTATTTCTCCTCATTTATGAAGTGATGTATTTCTGCCTCCTGTTAATCTCAGAATGATGGGAGAAACCTGAAAGAAAGTTCATGCTGAATTGATTCACGAGTCTGAAAAACAACCACACCGTTTTTTGGTTCTGCAGTTCATCACAAAGATGAAGCTGATCCACTGTCTCAGCATCTTTAATGTTCTCAGGAGAGCTCGACGATGTCTGATAGTGAAGTCCTGAAGTGCTTGAGTTCTCTGTAGTGAACACTACAGAACACTAGTTCACTACAGAACACTAGTTCACTACAGAACACTAGTTCACTACAGGGGGATTCCACTAGTTGGCACTGCAGTCCTAGTAATTCTCGGCAGAATCTCTGCACTGACAGTTACATTTACATTTAGCTGACGCTTTTATCCAAAGCGACTTAAAGTTGCTATATATGTCAGAGGTCGCACGGTGTGTAACCATGTTAAAGTATTATTTTATATTATATACAATAAAATTAGTCATGTTGATAAAGTCAATCGATGTCCAGAAGGCACATGTGATCGATCTGAAATCATTCGAGCTGCCACACACCAAACCAGTCTCTTCTCATTCTTCATGCAGTATTTATCTCGTAACGCCTTTGAGACTGTAGATGTCTGATTCTTCTGTGCTTCTGCTTTTCCTTCCAGTTGACTGTATTTGTGTGACGTGCTGCTACCCGAGGCTCAGAATGCTGCTTTAGAGGATAAAAATAGATGAACATCAGCCACACACACACACACACACACCTAAACACACTCTCATACTGGAGCGCACACACACACACACCTAAACACACTCTCATACTGGAGCGCACACACACACACACACACACACACACACACACCTAAACACACTCTCATACTGGAGCGCACACACACACACACACACCTAAACACACTCTCATACTGGAGCGCACACACACACAGACAGAGAGCGATACAGTGGGATCACACACACACTCGTGTTGGTCCGGAGTCACGTGAGGGCTGAAGGGGTTCTGAGAGAAAGCAGCGCTGTCACATCACATTCACTCGCCTCACTGCAGCTCAATAATGCCACACACACACACACACTCTCTCTCGCTCTCTCTGACACACACACACACACACACAGAGACTCATGCAAGTGTTTTCAGACAGCGACACAATGTTTGTCCACCAACCTCATCCTTTATTCTGGTTTAAGTTTATTTACACTGATTCTGTTGTGTAATTAATGACTGGTGTTAAGCAGACTGTAAAGTGTGCACTGTTCAGTCTATACTAGCCAGTGCGCTTCCAGAGGTTTCTTAAGGCCTAATGAAGCTTGAGCAGTTAGTGAACCAATTCATCACATTTAACATCATCAGAGTCCTGTTATGACTGGAGCAAGTGTAGAGAAACCTAGACTAGATAACACATCTGAACTAATACAGCTTAGCATTCACCTTCTGCTGTGTTTCAGAGTCTCACACACACTCTCTCTCTCTCTCCGACACACACACACACACAGTCTCTCTCTCTCTCTCTCTCTCTCTGACACACACACTCTCACTCACACACACACACACACACACACACACTCAATTCAATTCAATTCAGAAAGCTTTATTGGCATGACAAAAACATACATTCTGTATTGCCAAAGCATTAAAACATAGAAAATTTAGTAAAGCTTATAGAAAATAATAGTAATAATGAAACTAAATAAAAGCATTATTACATAAACACATGGCTAGATATAACAAAAACAAAACAATGCTAACTGTTAATAAAATAAATAATGAATTATAATAATAAATAAAAGATTATACTACAGACATCATGTAACAACTGAACTTAGAAAACTGAACATTGTATAGATGATATAGATGTGTGTAGCTGTAATGTGTGTGTGTGTTTGTGCTGTGAGTGTGTGTGTGTGTGTGTGTGTGTTTATTGGCTGTTTGTTTCTCTCTGGCTGTCTCTCAGGAGATGACAAGATGCTACAAATCTTGCCGCTATATTACAACATTTGGCTTCTTCACCAAGAATGAAACCGAGTTTTTGAGTTGGATTATATGTGCTAAATTGGGGGAATATTGTATTAATTTTGGGGTAGTAGTGGTCTCTGATAGCTTTATATTTTGTGCATTCTGTGAGGAAGTGCAGCTCCGTCTCCGTCACTCCCAGGATGCAGTGCGAGCAGAGTCTGTCCTCACGAGAGAGCCAGGTCTGTCTGCGGCCCGTCTCTACGGCCAGACTGTGTTCACTGAGTCTGTACATCGTCAGTGTTTTCCTGAGTCTCACATCACTCACGGCGCTCAGGTAGATCGCAACAGTGTATTCTCCATTTAGGGCCGAATAACATTCCAGTTTGTGCTGGTTTTTAATGCTGTTTGTCCAATGGGTGATGTACTTGTGTTTTTCTGTGTTTATAATGTGTGTGTGTGTGTCCTGAGGCTGGCTGATCTCTGTGTGTGTGTGTGTCCTGAGGCTGGCTGATCTCTGTGTGTGTGAGTGTGTGTGTGTCCTGAGGCTGGCTGATCTCTGTATGTGTGAGTGTGTGTGTGTCCTGAGGCTGGCTGATCTCTCTGTGTGTGTGTGTGTGTGTGTGTCCTGAGGCTGGCTGATCTCTGTGTGTGTGAGTGTGTGTGTGTCCTGAGGCTGGCTGATCTCTGTGTGTGTGTGAGTGTGTGTGTGTCCTGAGGCTGGCTGATCTCTGTGTGTGTGAGTGTGTGTGTGTCCTGAGGCTGGCTGATCTCTGTGTGTGTGAGTGTGTGTGTGTCCTGAGGCTGGCTGATCTCTGTGTGTGTGTGTGTGTGAGTGTGTGTGTGTCCTGAGGCTGGCTGATCTCTGTGTGTGTGTGTGTGTGTGTGTGTCCTGAGGCTGGCTGATCTCTGTGTGTGTGAGTGTGTGTGTGTCCTGAGGCTGGCTGATCTCTGTGTGTGTGAGTGTGTGTGTGTCCTGAGGCTGGCTGATCTCTGTGTGTGTGAGTGTGTGTGTGTCCTGAGGCTGGCTGATCTCTGTGTGTGTGAGTGTGTGTGTGTCCTGAGGCTGGCTGATCTCTGTGTGTGTGAGTGTGTGTGTGTCCTGAGGCTGGCTGATCTCTGTGTGTGTGAGTGTGTGTGTGTCCTGAGGCTGGCTGATCTCTGTGTGTGTGAGTGTGTGTGTGTCCTGAGGCTGGCTGATCTCTGTGTGTGTGAGTGTGTGTGAGTGTGTGTGTGTCCTGAGGCTGGCTGATCTCTGTGTGTGTGAGCTCAGTCAGTCTCAGCACCAGCTGAAGGAGGGGACTCTTACTTACGCTCAGCTCTTGCTGTTTTAGGGCTTTGTAATGGTATGTGTTGGGGTCGCTTGTTTTTAGGTGTTTCCAGAATTTCAGGGCTCTTTTTTGAATGTTTAGAAGCAGAGGGTATTGGCCTAATTCTGCTCTGCATCCGTTGTATGGAGTTTTTCTTTGAACTTTAAGTATTCTTTTACAAAAATCTAAATGTAGAGTTTCGATCGGGTGTTTTTCCCAATTTAAGAAGTCAAATTTTATAGAAGGACCCCACACTTCACTGCCATATAAAACAATTGGTTCAATTATAGATCTGAAAAGTTTGAGCCAGATTTGGATTGGGATGTCAATTTTAATGGATCTTTTTATGGCATAGAAAGCCCTTTGAGCTTTCTC